>NW_008612913.1:0-37524 GCF_000691845.1 Merops nubicus
CAAGCCTCAAACCACAACAACAGTGTAGAAGCAAAAATAAATGTCTTATTTTACAGTTCAAGTAACCTTCAAGAAACACATTTTACTCTTATTCATCCATGAGTATTGCTCACAGATGATGAGACCTATGGTCAGCTGTGTCGGATAAGACCTGATCCGTCTGTTTAGCCATGTACTGAAAGTCTCCAGAAGAAAATAACATAGTAGGGATAGTAGGAATAAAAGTACAAGTTATTTCTTTTGCAGTTGTGGCCTCATATAGAAGCAGCATGGAGAGTGCTGTCTGTTGCAACTTCTATACAACTTTCATGTATGTTTTTGTAACTGGGATTCCACCGTCAGGATATGACGTAACAGGAAGGCAGACTGAGGGAAGAATGTATTCTATCTGTAGCAGAGGTGACAGGCAATATTTTAATTGCATTTTTTTATGAAATTTCTGGAAGTAAAATCAGCCAGGGAGGGCAGAATTTTCCTGTGAGCCTTCATTTGACCAAGTCCTAAACCTCTAATATCACTAAGCTTTTATGGATACCAGTGGGTCTGTAATCATGAGCAAGGAAGAGCTGTCCTACCACCATATCTGCTGTAGGCAAACAGAATGCAGAATATGTTGTGACTGCTGTGAGTGTTTGCCTGTGTGGATGTCTTGCTCTCAGCTGAAAGCCCTCTTTATTTAAATTCCTCAGTGCTTCTGTTCAGCTAGTATGAGTCCTTCGTTTCCATTATTGCATTTGCATTCACTGAAAAATTTCTGAGACCAAAATAATATACTATCAAACATTCGTATGAATGACAGCAAATTTTTTTCTAAGTGTATGTTTGACAGATACTGATTTTAGACTTGACTAGGGGTAGAATCTTTATTAAAAAATGCTTTATCTCTGTTATCTCCAATCTCACACTCTCATAAAAGCAACTTTGTTATCTAAAAATACCCTGTATTTAATAAATGTTTAACCTATTTTTCATTGAAGAATCAGAAGACAGTGCATTGCAGTTTATTATGTTATGTATTTACAGAGACCATAAATTTGTGGTAATTCCCTTTTAATTCTGGGCCACATATTTGTTTTAAAGTGGTTGATTTCTTATCTAGTTCTGCATCTGAATTTGTCTGCCATGTGGACACAGAAGGTAATTTAGAGACTGGACATAACTGCTAGTGTTCATCTGCAGCTGATAAAGACATTTTGTGTGCTTCTCTCAACAGAAGGGAAAACATATAAATATTTGTGTATTTAGTATTGATGATAGTTACTATTTCTCATGCATCTCAGTTTCCACTTGTATTTCAGCACGTTGAGAATGAATGGCAATGCATTGTAGGTGGCTGCAAACAGAGTGAAAGACAAAGCAAAGCAAATGTTAGCTTCACTCTGGTTTTAACAATTGTGTTACTTTCATTTTTTGTTAATAAGAGAGGGAGAGGAGCTCTGTACTACTAAGAAAGAAAGAACATTTAAGCTGCTTAATATATAGTATTAAAGTCCCAATATATTTTATGTGCTAAATAAGCAATAAGCAGTATTAGATACTCTTAAAAATCTAAAAATCTAGTCTAAAGTAATGCTTGGATGGAAAATGTTGCAATTACTGAAATTATTACTTTTAATTTGTCTCTCTTTTCTCCACAGTAACAACTATCTGCATCACTTACTGTGTTCACAAGTATCATACAAGCATTATTATCTCTATTATATCATTTTACGAAAAATTGGAAGGGAGGTGAACTTTGTGAAAAATACTCGGGGGGGGGGAAAAAAAAAAAGGACCTTAAACCTGAATATCCTTTTCCACAGCAAAATATCATGGTACCATGCATTGTAAAGCAAAATATGTGTAACCATGGAATTAGTTAAGAGGTTCAGCCTGTTGCAATGGCTTTATATGCTCTCCAAATGGTGAAAAAAACAAAAACAAACAAACAAAAAACCACTCCATGCTACCCAGGATGAGCAGTAATTTCCACAGCAATAAGCTTTCTAGTAATGTAAAACTTAGACTGCCTATGTACACGTCACATATAGAAAATTTGATCTTATCTTGTAATAACAAAACCCACCAACAGTTCCTATTTCTATCATGTGATAATGGTATTATACAAATCAAGATTTTTACATGATCAGCATTAAATCATAGTTGGTAAATGGAGTGTTTACCCTTCCATTTTTAAACTTTGTCTTTATAATCATAATCTAAACCCTGGAAGAGAGGTGAGTTCTTGGTAGTATTTGTTGTAATTCCAAGTAGTGGTTGTAATTTGTTTTTCTGCACAATAGTAAACTAGTACAAGACATCACTGACTTTACAAAGCAAAATGTTAAAAGTATACATTCTTCATAGTTGTTATTATGGTATTGCATAATAAGCAGTTTAAGCTAGACACTCTATAAATTCAAAATAGAAAGTTATTTTCTTGAACTTTAATCTCTATTGGTGTTAATCTGGGTTACAGTATTATAATTTTCTGTATCCATATTGTGTGTACTGCCCAACATTTTCATTTAATGCATGTTCACTATAGCTAAAATGAATAATTTTACACTTTGTACCATTTTAACATAGATGAGTTAATGATAGTTTTGATTATGCAACTGCTGTGCAACAAGCTTGTGCTATAAACCATCATTTTATATGGTATATTGATGAATATGAAACATTTTTCACCTATATACTTTCAATGAATGGAATTTCAGAGAAATGGAATAATTTAATTCAATATTATACAACTAAAGTACAAGTAATTAGTTTTCCTGCACAAAGGATGAGAAGAGAGTTTGCCATGGACATCCCTTGATTCCGATTAAAAGTATTAAGAACGTGACTGCATCTCTATTATAAAATAGATTAATAGCACGGCTAGAAAGCTTTTCAGGTAGCCATGTGTTTGGTAGAAATTACCTTTCCACACAGAGTTTGGATGATAGATTTTCTTGTATGTTTCTCTGAACTGAAGTATGTATTGTTCAAGCAGGCATGATTTACTGAAAATAAGCATAGTGGGCAGTGAGATTGCTCTATAAGCTTGAGCTAAGAATTTCAGAGGATTTGCTTTTTTCATGCACGATCTTCTAAGAGGTGATTCATTTTTTGTTAGTAGTACTATTAAAGATTCAGACATTTTATGAGACACCTGTGTTGTAGAGTGTTTTCTGAACACAGCAATTTGCATTACAGCTAAGAAGATAATACGTGGCACGTGCAACAGCTTACTCTTATTTCAACTGAGAGACAAAAATATAATGAAATGGAATTCCGTTTTGATAGCATTATTGCTCTGTAGGCAGTTTAGCTTTTCAAAAACATTTTCATAACATCTACATCTGGCTCAATGTCAAAGAGACAAACAACATGTATTATCTTTTGTTAATAATCATCCGGGGGGGGGTAGAATACACTAACCACTGCTTCAGCAATAAGCGAGTAATACTAAATGAAACACTGTTAAGTGCCAAGTGCAACATAAAGTAAAAGCCCATTTATTTTAGCATAAAGAAGTAGAGTTATGTTCTGTAATGATATTTTGGACTGGGTGAATTCTAGGTGTACTTGTATACATTGTGCTGCTAAAGAACGAATGCTGAGCATCTAAAATGTATGCATTTGCTTGTAGAAGGTCCAAATTATTGTTCTGTAAGCCATTCTTCATGAAAGGCTGTATTATCCTAAATACATAGCAAGTTTTGAAAGGCAGTTATTGAAGCATAGGCTGTCACTTGCAGTTCTATATGAGTAAGAATGTGACATGTCTTTTCTCTCTCTGATTTCTCTGATGCTTTTTGTTAATCCCTTTCCTTTACAGAATTAGCTTGCATGTGTATAAATTAACAGTTTCATAGTACTTAAAATATGTCTGACTACTAGTTAGCTAAGGAATCATTAGCTCTTATATAAAAGTGAAACTAGATAGTAATAAGTTATTTGTATTTATCATTTGGTTTCCTGACTAGTAACTGTGGTTGCAGGGCAAAGACAAGTCCAACTTTCAATCTTTTTTCAGCTTTGCTTTCCTGTTCCTGCAAGATGCTGCTGCTGTTGTCAGGAAGGCAGCACACTGTGGGGGACTCCTTGCTTTGCAACCCATCACTGTTAAAAAGGAAGTCTCCTGGGCCATGACTATAGGCACTAGTTGTATTGTTTGGTTTGGGGTTTGTTTGTTTGTTTGTTTTTGAGTGGAGCATTTTGTTTTTCATAGAATCATAGAATAGTTTGAGTTGGAAGGGACCTTTAAAGGTCATCTAGTCCAAACACCCCTGCCATGAGCAGGGACACTGTCAACTGAACAATCAGATTGTTCAGACCCCTGTCCAGCCTATCCTTGAATGTTTCCAGGAATGAGGCTTCTACCACCTCTCTGAACAACCTGTTCCAGTGTTTCACCACCCTCATTGTTAAAAAAAAAATCTTTATATCTGGCCTAAACCAGCCCGCTCTTAGATTAAAACCACTACCCCTTGTCCTATTGCAATAGGCCCTGCTAAAAAGTTTGTCTCCTTTGTTATGCTCTTAACCACCTGTCTTCATAAATGTACATAGTATTTTTACAAACAGCTCTCCAGACAATGCTTCACATAAAGCTTTATGTACCCAGTCTACTTGAGTTTTATTACCTCTTGTAGCACAAATATCCATACTGACCTTTATCTAGGTGTTGTAAGAAGTATTTTCAGCTTTTTATTCTCAGATTCTTCTCCCAAAACTTGACCAAAGTATACTCTCCAAATGTTCAAGTGAGCCTTGAGGGCTCTTCCTCCTCCTCCTTGCTGCAGTTTGCCTCCAAAGGAAATGGAAGCCCTCAGGCAAGGTGCCTGGCAGACACAGGAGTCCAGGCAAAGCCACATTAGTCTGGCACATTCTAGGGGATCAGGTAATTAGCACCATGAATACACTTAACAGTAGGAACTGTCTACAGTTTAGGATCTTAGGTCTTGTGTAACATCTTTTGCTTCTGCAAAATAGGGAAAAGAATACTGCTATGCTTCATATATAGTGGTGTTAGAGATTTAAATGTGTCATCTTCTTGATTATCATGATAGTCTACCGAATGCTATATTTAATAATATGTTCTGGTATGCAAGATTTTCACATAGAACATTATGGTAGTTGTCAAGCAACTTGAAACCATGAGCTTGCTGTTTTAAAATACAGCTCATATTTCTTGTTAACTGAAGTTTACTTCTACAACAGGATTCTTACCTATGGCTTCTAATGAAGATTCAAAATGCAGCGCTCATGAGGTGCAATACATTCTACTCTAAGACCTATCTTAGAATAAATTAAAATTTACAAAAACTAGACGTGCAGAAATATAAATATACAATTCCTGATTTGATTTTGAAATCAAGCTTGTGACTAAAACATGGAAAATGACTGCTTCCAATTTTTCCTCAAAGGAATTTATTATTTATGTTAATTTTAATATGGCTTTTGTAAACTTTGCATTAAATTAATGCCTTTTAATTGTACACCTTTTAAACATTTCCAAATGAAGCGCAAACATTTCCAAACTAAAAATAAACACTATTACAAAAGTTTTTCACAATGGAATGTTTTGATAGCACCAGAATTCTTTTCAATTCTGAAATTTCAACAGAAGTGGCAAGAAAATATGCATCAATGAATAAACCTAGACATTGTAAAAGGCTTATGTAAAATGCAAATGTTTTCTCTGTTTACTGCTGTAAGGCTATTTGATTTCAAACCTGCGTATGATTTTATTAGGGTAACTTAAACAGCTTACTTAACAGGCCTGGTTTTTTCCCCTTCAGAGAACACAGTGGCAAAATACCACTTGTACACAGAGAGGGTACAATTGTTCTTCCAACTCTAATGAAATGGCTAAATAGCAGCATACATTCTTATTTCAGATATGAAACTACCACGTATTTTGTTATCAATTATTTCAGCAACAGCTTTGATGTTATCCCAGACATCTTCCTTCCAACCACAAGGATTCTGGAAACACATTCAACAAGAAATCATTGATCTTTTTAGCCTTTACAGGTCTTCTTGTTCTGAACCATGAGAAGCAGTCTAGAATAAACATCTTTGTGCAATGCTATTTAATGAGGGTTACACCTTGGTTTTACAGTTCTGGACAGTGTTTACCCAAGATTCTCATATATCATTTAGAGCTTTTAATCATGACTGTGTATCAGTTATCAGTGGAACATATAGACTAGAATCATAGAACAGTTTGGGTTGGAAGGGACTTTAAAGATCATCTAGTTCCAACTCCCCTGCCATGGGCAAGAACACCTTCCACTAGACCAGGTTGCTCAAAGCCCCATCCAACTTGGCCTTAAAGTAAGCTGTAGTTTCTGTAAGTATTTTAAATCATCTATAATTTATTACATTTTTCCCTCTTCCAAATGAATTAAATAATATCATCTGTTTTATTAATTCTTACAGTTTTGTGTCATCCCAGTTTCATAGAGTAACTAGTTACAGTCAACAACGGTATGATTTATTTTGCTATGGAATTGTTTTGCAAAAGAATATATAAGCTTAATGTATTTGCAAACTAAGAAGTAAAATTGAAAAATTTGATAAATTTACCTTCTAATTTTTCCTTGTGTTCTGCCACTGGACAGATACACAACAATCTGTTGAACTCACCAGAGGCCTGATCTCACTAGGTTTCATAAAATAAGCATTCATATAAAAAATAATTTAAATACCTATTAAACAGCTTTTTAAAAAAATATATTTACCTCTGAAGTTGAAAAAGAACAGAGTATCCTTCCCAACTGTATTGCTAGCATGCATCACTAGCATTTTAAAATAATAATTGAGATATGCCTGGGGACAACAGTATCAGGGACACCACCACTGAACTTTGGAAAGTATTTCAGGTTAATGCATGAATTCAGTATGATACCTATGTGCAAATATATATTGTCATTGCATTTATCCTGATGGACAGTTAGACTTCTTTATAACTTTTATTAGTGAGTATCCTGGAAGGCGTGTGAGTTATAGCATTTCTCCTATAACTAACGTTAGATTACCTGAAATCTGCCCCGTCTCTCTTTAAAAAAGAAAAAAAAAAAATTAAAACAAAGCCAACAACCTGATTATTACATTTAAAATGTACACACTGAATTGTAAAAAGAGAGAAAGAAAATACCATTTCACATTTTTACAACAGAATAAATGTGTCCAACTCCAAGAAAATGAGACACAGGTATTTTTTATAATTCCTTTTAATTTTCTTTTTACATTCATGAACTAAAAATAACCAGAAATTTTCCACAGTACAAATATAAATTCATCTGAAAGTAAGAGGAATTGCTGTTTTGATTTTATAGCTGATTCTGAAAATTAAGGGCTGCTATGGCAATTCGTCATCCAAAATTCATCACAGCTTTTATATTTTTTCTTATATATTTTGATAATGTGCATTTGCCTTGAAAATTAAAAACTTCCACATTATGGAAGCAGATGGTTTTTACAAACCTGTAAGCTAGACTGATAAACTGAAATGACCTATGTAGATCAATGGGTCATTCCACATGTACATTAGAAATCTAAATAGAGATCAAAGAGAAAATTGTCAGATAATTTTTCCCTGAAATCTTGTAATTTGTCTTACAGCTCATTGTGCTTCATGTAGATAATTTCTTTTTAAAACCATTTTCAGAAGTAAAGTTTTGCTTTCACTATTAATAAAATAAAATGAACATTTTCAGAAACAATTTAGCAGACAAAACACAGAAGACCTGTAAATTAAAAAACATACTAACTTATTTTAAAAAAATTAATTATACACTAATAGTAAATTATTTTTTAAGAATTATTTTAGGGTTTTGGAGCTTTGAGATATTTGGGAGTTCTGTTGCAGAGAATATGAGATAAATTGTGATAGCTCAGTTCATCTTTTTTGTTGTTGTTTGGCTGGATTTTTGTTTGTTTTGTTACTCTGCTGTTCATGTTTGCAGTTAAACTGAATGAAAAATACTCTTCTGCTGTGATGATTTGTTGGTCTTTATGGAATAGGCTCGTTTGTTATCTTTTTTTCCATTGGTAAGACACTGCAATTTAACTCGAGTAAACCTCAGACAGCTCTGTCTGAATTGGCATTTCAAGATCTCAGATTTTAAGCACATTCTAAAGTCTTGTGCTGGCTTCTACACATGATGATTAGATGTTTTTCATATTTCAAAGTATTTTCTGATATCCAGTAGTAAAATAGTTACTCTGTAAATTAATTTAAACAATATTTTGCAATGTAAATTATCAACCAAACTTACCAAAAGACATGTATTCAACATGTTTTGAGTAGTCCATGTATGTTGATGATTACTGTCATTCTTGCAAAATATCTTAGAAGAAATATTCATTTGCTTGATTTCAGGAGCTGATGCTGTGGAGGCTCAGTGTAAGAGGTTTGAAGTGAGGGCAAGTGAAGGTGGAAAAGTATTGTTTTCTGCAGATGAAGATGAAATAGTCATTGGAGCTGAAAGACTGAGAGTAACAGGTATGGTAATAAGGTTTCTAAATGGATGTAAAGGGGTTTTTTTGCTGTTTGGTTTTTGTTTTGGTCTTTTTTTTTAATACCCTTGGTAATAATTAATTTTTCAGTCTTCTACAATTATTTTACTTACTGGAGAGTAAAAAATCTTCTCATCATCAATGATTGCTTGACCAAACAAAAGATACTGCATGATCCAAAAATCAGTTCCTCTAAAGGTAGATTTGAATTTAAATTCTGCAGGACAAACTGTGGTACAAATCACCCTTCCCACAGCGATTTGGCTTTTATATGTTAGCATTAAGCATTGTTTTGTGGTATCTATGCCATTTTTTTAGATAATGGCCTTTCACAATGGTAAAAACTATCGTTACATACTATGAGCTTTGTTTTTAATGTATACAAAGTATCAAGCCTAACTTCCAGGTGAATTAAGGTTATGTACTCTGCTTTACTTTAGGAGGCTTGGCTGAAGTGTAACAAGTAGAAACCTTGTCTTGACTTGAACATTTGTTCAGTAAAATAAGAACAGTAATTTTCTTTGATATTTTACTGTCATTGTTATATATACAAGTAACTCATTTGATAATAGAAATGTGCTAGCTTACAAAAAAAAAATGTTTACCTAAGTTAATTTTAGATAAATCCTTTAATTTTACTTAATAAAAGCTTATCTAAACTTAGGCTGGACTTGAGATATCCAGTCATAACCTGGACTAAGATATGAAACTTGAACTGCTTCACCAGTCAGTGGTGTTCAGCTTTTGATTAGTCTGTATCAGGGGATGCCTACTTTAAGAGTTTGAAATTAGCCTATTACTTTGAAAGTTCTATTGTTTAGAAACTATAATATGGTTTCTGTTTAAGATTGTTATGATAAGATATCCCTTTCTGTTCTGTAAAACTAAGAAATGCATTAGCAACTTCAAGCCTTTTAGAAAAATATATATTAGGTAGTTCTATTTCTGCTTAATGCCAGATATAACATTAAAATAGATCCAAGAAGTCCAGACTCCAGGTATGACTGAAATGTCTTCATAAGCCCCCAAATTTTCCTTGACAGTATATGTGGGTTAACTTTTCTTCCCTTTTGCCTTCCTATCTGGCCTTTATCTTCTCTAGACAAGCAATCTGTTTTAATACTGCTAAACTAAAAAAAGTTTTTTACAAGGCAGTTTAAAAACGTTGCAGTATCCAATCTAATACACTAAATTGTGTCAGCTTACCAACTTTGAGGTTAGGAGAGGGAGACATCAATGTTTTGTTGAGTCAGCAACAATTCTTCATAGATAGGAGTTGTACAAGAATTTTACCATAGTAGTAAAACCTAAGACAATAACTGGAATAGCACAGGAGAGAAGAGAATCATACTGGATGCTGCTAATGTTCAAACTTCAACAGAAAATTAAATACTGCGAAAGTTAATCTCATACTGTAAGCAAAGGAAATTTCAAAACGTCTGTCATATGTTAAAAAATAAAACATCTTACAAATGGCACTGAAGATTAGATTTCCTGACATTAAGAAATGTAACCATGAGTTGTAGATGTCATGGTAATTTTTTCTTATCAAACTTCAAAAGCAAAGCACTGCTTGACTGTCTCTAACTTCAAAGTGTCTGGATTTCCCACAGCACCTGTTGACATAGGTGGTATAGAAAGTAGAACAACTAAGAAAAATGTATTCAGTGATGGTTAGCCTGGGATATAAGATTGTTGCTTGAGAAAAGAAAAGGATTTTCTCCTTAATTCTAGAAATACACTTGACTGTAAGTATATTTATATTAAGCTCTACCTGGCCCCAGAATATTAAAAAAAAAAAAAAAAAGAGAGACTGGGAAAGCCTAAACTAATGCTGCTTCAATATATTCCTCTGAGTTTCAGGGATTACTGTATACATGTTGAGTCCTACTAGAAACTCTCTACTAGCATTGTTTGTATAAGTAATTGATTTCCCTTCTGTGGCTAAAATGAAAAATAAACGATAGTTAGGGCTGAATTTCCAATAAATTCTTTCACTGAACTCAAAAAATTATTTTGGGGTTAATACAATAAACATTGACTTTACTTGCACACACACAAAGAATTATTTAGGCAGCATTTAAGCATCACAAAGAAAATATGCATACTGGAAGATTTATTTGCGTCTAAGTGTTGTCATTTAGGTCAAGAAACAAAATACAAATTGTTTCCATTAAAAAGCCTAATGTCTATCATTTCAGGCGGTTTCTTTAGAAAAACATATTAAGGTGTTTTCCAATTTAAACTTGAAAGAGTAATTTGCTTTTAAAAATCACTTGAAAATTATTGTCTTCTGTTTATTTTAAAGTAATTTAATGAAGCTGGGATCATTCTTTCTAATCTCTATATAATCATCTTGTCTTGAAATTAAATGTCATTAGTAAACTATCTTATAATGAGGCTATAAAAGGCTAGTTTCAAAACCATATGCTTTGAATCCCCAGGGCCCACTTTAGGTTAACCCTTCCAATATCTTGTTAGACAAGAGAAATATTACCCAGCAGAATGAAGGGAAGAGTATTTGGTTTCTGAATGAATGAACATTTCTGATAGTCTTAGGGAGAAGAACCTCATATCCCAATTTCTGTGTCTCTAAAATGCTTTTTGCAAGTGGTTGATTTAATTTAGACGTCTTTATTTTCCTTAAATTATTACTTTTGCTTTTTCTTTTAGCTGTGTTGGCTCTTTTCTATTTTATCATTCAAAGGAAGAAGGAAAAAGATTCGACTTTTGCTTTAGAGCTGTTAGAATTGCAGCTGACTGTTGCACCTCAGCTCAGGGATGCCTCCTACTACCAAATTTAACTTGTATCATACAGTTTTCCAGGGAGGGAAGAGATAGACATGATGAAGTAAACATTGCAAAGAGCTGGGAAAGAAGCAGAAATAATAAGCTGAGTTTCTGGTGGGCTCACAGGTTCCTTCATCACATTGCTAAACCTTTCTTCATCCCTTATATTTGCCCTGTCACAATGAATGGACAGCATCTGTAGCATCATGGATTCTTCTGCACTCCCTCTGCAGTTACAAAGCAGGACAATCTGACTGTTACTTTTATTATTAAAATACTAACACAAAATTTTCTGCCCTATGCTTTTATTTCACACTTTTTTTAATAGCAATATGACCTCTCCAAGATAGTCTTGTCAGTGAGAATACAAGCATAGATTGTGACTCAGCTTTCTCCTGCCAGAATACTTTCAAGAAAACAGATTAAGAAGGCCTAGATCAATACACATTTCTCTGAGGCACTGCTATGAAAGAAGGTTGTAATTCTTTCTATAAAAATGTTAACTATATGTGTACAGTTTGTCCTCATTTTTCTTAAAGTAAGCTTGTGGTTAACAGCTTTATAAGAAGTACTAAGCAAAGTTGAAGTTGTCTACTTATACTGTAAGCAAAACACCTAGGTTTTGGACAATGTAACTGAATTTCTCTTCTTCCCTGATTTCTGAGCTGGTTTGCTCAGCTAAGGCTAGAAGCACATTATCAAATTTGAAGGTTTTTTCCATTAAACTTACAACATCTTATCCAAATTATACAAACATTTTGCTTTGCTTTTTTGAAAAGAACAATTTTTTCTCTCTCTGATTTTTGAAGACAATACTGCAATTTAATTCTTGTATTGTCTTTTACATGTTATTCTAACATATATACTTCATCCAGGCTTGGCTATAGCATTCTGTATTTAACTATGATTTTATCTCTGACCCATCTTCCAAGACCCATCAAAAACGACAGTGTAACTTAATTTTTTACTCATTTAGTTACCTCCTTCTATAAATGACTTGTACTTGCATACATGGCATTTTTTGTTAATCATGTTTTTAAAAAGGCAAGACAAAAATGAATTTGCAAATTAAACCACATAGGTGTTCCATCAGAAGCCATTGCTGTTCTGCAGTCAAATCGAGTTATGTTTTCTGGATGCAACAAATAAGCTGTATCACTCTGAAAATAACACAGTCTAGATTTTTTTGAAAACATTACTCACTTCATTAAAAAATAATTGTTTCCCAATACTTTCTTAAGTGATGGCTTATTTTCTTTCAACCCTTATTTTTTCATGTCTGAGTGGTATACTCTGTTTTATCACAGGACTTGAAGTCCTTTCTGGATAAAACTGGATGTTGTAATAAAGATAATTAATATATTAACAGTAATATTTTTAAGCTAATTAAAACTTGCCAGTTAGTGTTTTGCCAAGATTTTTGTAGTAGTTCAACTTCTTCCATACTGAAATACAAAACTTTTTGGATATATGAAGCTCTGTCTCTGTTGTATGAGCTCATATAATTGTCTGAAGATCACTTTGTCTCCATGTTTCAAATATAATAATAGGTCTCATTATGGGAGTAGTGATGGTAATAAGATTTGCACATGGTTGCTTACATTATTGGGAGAAACAAAATGAAGAGGTGTGAAAACTTTGCAGACCTCTTATGAGCCTTCTTACTTGTTAAATAGCAAAGATGTAGAAAGAGAGTCAGAGAAGGACAGGAGATAGCATACTTCATTTCAGTGCAAACATTCTGAGATTAATAACAGGGCAGGTATAGGTCAAAACTACTCGGACACCATAACAATGTCAGGGAAAAATCTGTGAGGAGCTGCATATATCTTTTTCATTAGGCTAAAGTGTATGCTTATAGTGGGTTCGGTATGACTTTGATCAAAGCCATTTTCTTCACTAGATGAAAGATGGGGGTCTTGATCTATCAAGGAAACTTCAGAAGATACCTACATACTTAGCTTCTAATAAAATTCTAATAATATCCAGAATTAACATGCAAAGGAGTGCATCAGTACCTCAGTTTTGATTTTAAGATTATGATATGGGACTGTGAGTCTGAAGGTAATTGAAATATAGAAAGATCTTCCAGAGTAGTTAAAAGGAAATGATAAAGTAGAAATATGGCTTATGGCTATAAAAAGGAAATATGACAAATTTGAGGAAATATATGTGAATTGCAAATTAGCTTGGAAAAGTAGAAATAAAATATTTATAACAAGTACTGAAATGTAGAAAAAAATATTATTTAATGTATGTTGTTATTACAGTCGGCATGTATATAGTGACTTCAGAGATTGAATAGGAATTTCAGTATAAATGGGAGAGATGATCTTGGACTTGCCACATTCATTTGATGGATTGTCCTTCAAGACAAATGGAATTTAGAAAGCGAAGTGACACAAGATAAAGGAAACAATCACTTCAAGCTGTCTTGCACAGCCAAATTATGTGACCACAGTAAAATTGCTGTATTTGATGTTGCAGTAAAAAGTTAAACCTTTAAGTAGATATGTCAGAATCTCAGCACCTTGAACACCAAATGATACAGAATTATTTTATCATCATCTGTCAGTAAAAAAAAAATGCATTACATGTATAGAATTTCTGTGTTTTCTCAGTAACAACTACATTAATATGTACCCCCAAAAAAGTACTGAAAGAATAAGGTTTCTGGTAAGCTTATTTAGATCTCAGGAAAGCACTTAAACGTGCAGACTTGTCTGTACAAGAGCTCTGATTGAAAGATAATATTATTGCAGTAGTCTAACCACTTGGCAACAGAACGACCTGTCACAGGATTACTCTCGAGATACAACTGTAGAGCTGGTTACAAGCATATACATCTGAGATCAAGCTGTCTGTGAACTGGAAGTTTTATAGGCAGGCAGGCTAAAAGTGGTGAGAATAAATTAGTACATTTCTTACTCAGGACATTGCAGAAATAGATTTATATTTTCTAGGTAGGGGTAGAATGCATCCAGCCAGCTCAGATTACAAGCACTGTGTGAAGTGCTGGGGTTTAAACCCCCAGCCCTGAATGACAGTTGGCATATGGATGGTGTCCACAATCAGGCAAGGAAGATCCTCCTGACTGAATTTCACCCAGGGTCTGGCCAGCCTTGGTGATTAGGACATCACCACCAGGTGCCTGCACCTTCCACATTAACTTGGAGGTGGGACAAGAAGGCACCTCTATAAGAGCTGACGCTGCTTGCAGTAGGGTTGAGGGGTCTGCCTACACAGTGCATGTGTTGTGTGAGGGTTCTGGTTATTGAAAGGGCTCCCTAACTCTTCATAGGAAATGGAGTTTCCGAGATGGCAGAACAAGCTTTGACAAGGCATTTGATACTGTTTCCCACAGTACTCTACTGGAGAAGCTGGCAGCTCACAGCCTAGACAGGAGGACTCTTTGCTGGGTTCAGAACTGGCTGGATGACCGAGCCCAGAAAACTGTGGTAAATGGAGTTAAATCCAGCTGATGACTGGTCACGAGTGGTGTCTCTGAGGTCTAGGTTTTGGGACCAGTCTTGTTTAATATCTTTATCAATGACCTGAATAGGGGATCGAGTGCACCCTCAGTAAATTACCAAATGACACGAAATTAAGTGGGACTGTCGACCTGCTGGAGGGTAGGAAGGCTCTGCAGAGGGATCTGGACAGGCTGGAGCAATGGGCTGAGGTCAGTTGTATGAGGGTTAACAAGGCCAAGGGCCAGGTCCTGCACTTGGGTCACAACAGCCCCAGGCAACGCTACGGGCTTGGGAAGGAGTGGCTGGAAAGCTGCCTGGAGGAAAAGGACCTGAGGGTGTTGGTGGACAGGCGACTGAACATGAGCCAGCAGTGTGCCCAGGTGGCCAAGAAGGCCAATGGCATCCTGGCCTATACCAGAAACAGTGTGACTAGCAGGAGTAGGGAGGTGATCGTGCTCCTCTACTTGGCACTGGTGAGACTGTACCTTGAGTGCTGTGTCCAGTTTTTGGCATCACAGTAGAAGAAGGACATGGAGGTGCTGGAGCAGGTCCATAGAAGGGCAACGAGGCTGGTGAGAGGGCTGGAAAAGATGCCTTATGAGGACCAGCTGAGAGAACTGGGGTTGTTTAGTCTAGTGAAGAGAAGACTGAGAGGAGATCTTATTGCTCTCTACAGCTACCTAAAAGGAGGTTGTACTGAGGCTGGTGTTGGTCTCTTCTCCCAAATTATTGATGATAGGACAAGGGCAAATGGCCTCAAGTTGCTCCAGGGACGATTTTGATTAGATATTAGGAAGAATTTCTTCCCTTAGAGAGTGGTTAGACACTGGGAGATGTAGCACTTGAGGCTATGGTCTAGTGGATAGGGAAATGTTAGGTGGAGTGTTGGAACTTGATCCTGGAGGTCCTTTCCAACCATAGTGATTCTGTGATTCTAAGATCATTAATTTCTACGTGGGACTCATTGCCTGGCTGATTCTATCTCCCACAGCATGGTTCCTTGGCCAGCTTGCTCCCTACTTCACATTCTTCGCAGTGAGTGAGTGCGTTGACTTGTTCCTCCCTCCAGTTGTCTGGCACTTTGGATCTTTGGTGTACGGAGGAGTGGAGGAAGGAGTTTGGCTGCTGGTCTGCCCATTAATGATAATATTATTCTTTAATGGGCAAGCAATCAGCAGAAGAGTATGTATTTACATCAGCCTGCAGGTAGCTATGTGGATTGTTAGAGGTCTACATTGACCTAAGGATGATAAGAGCTTGTTCACAAAAGATTTTTATTTTTGGTAGTTGTATTTGGTCTGGCTGAGCTGTTTTCCCATTGCAGCCCTCCTGGTGCAGTGCCTATGTTCTGGGAGTTAGAAGGGTGTCGGTCACACCGATGTTGTGACTACCACTGAGCAGTGCTCGCACAGCACCAAGGTTCTTTTCTTAACATTCCCCCTGCAGTGGGTTAAGGTGGGCAGGAGCTTGGGGGGAACATAACCAGAACAGCTGACCTGAACTGACCACATCATATGACGTCAGCTCAGCTATAAAGCTAGTATAAAGGAGGATGAGGAGGGGGCTACCCCTTGGTCCTCCGGAGCCACCGCTCCAGGTTTTGGAGCCCTGCTTCCCAGGAAGAGGCCAGACATCACCTGTTGATGGGAAGTAAAGAATAAATCTTTGGTTTTTTTTTTTCTCTTTGCTGGCGTGCATGGCATTGCTTAGCTTTGCTTTCTAATTTAACTGCCCTTGTTTTTACCTACAAGGGGTTTTGTCTTCATCTTATTTTCCTTTCCCCTTTTGCTCTGTGGAGGAGGGAGAGGAAAGGGGGAGGGTGATAGAGTGGCTTGGGGGGCATCTCTTGCTCAGCCAGGTTTAACCCACCACAGTACTTGAACAAAAACACGCCAAGAAACAGACTTATTGGTCTTTGGAATGTATGTAAAGAAAGAGAAACCTTGATAAGAGAAGTTTTTCTGAAAAGGGAATGCACCTAAAAGCAGACAAACATGCAAGCAGTTCTACCAGCCCAGGAAAATACGTGCAATTTCTTACAGCCCTTCCACTGAAAGTACTCAACAAAGCTGCTCTATAGAGCAGAGACACAGAAGAAGCCAGCACATAGGCAGGAAAAGGGAAAAGGAAGGAGAAAATTTTAAAGAAGGCAAAATGACACTCCCTTAATGTTTATGTAGAGGAAATCATCCTCTACTTAGAAAGTCAACTTTTCTATAGTCCGTGCTTTCTGAAAGCTTCCACTTCACTGTTCAACTTTTTTTCTTCCCCCCTTTTTTGATGATATCATCAGTTAGAAGATATATTTTAATCCTTAGAGACTGTAATCTATTTAATTCTGTTAAATAAGGCTTATATTTCTAAGCTGATTCTGTATTTGTCTGAGCTGTTCCTTTGCAGAACACAGTCAGCAGCTTCCCAAAGTTGAGAGACTACTTGCTCCATTCTGGTACAGGGCAGTATTGATCCAGAGACTGATTCTAACTTCCAGATTGAATCTGGTTTTCAGGTTAAACCTTTGACACTGAGATTAAGTTATTTGGTATGTGTGACCAATGTAAGAATAAATCTTTATCTGCATCATATTCCACACTCCCTGTTGAAGGACTGTGTAGAGTTAAGAGATGCATTTTAAAGTAGTTCTAGTTTTGAAGGGTTTGAACTGCCAGGCAAATCCACATGACCCACGTAAGTTCAAAGCCCAGTGAAAAACTGTCCCATTATTAGTAAATTGAGATAACACTTAAATCGAACTGAACCAGCTTCTTTGGAAAACACATACTAAATATTTAGAAGGTTTTGAAGCGGGAATCAGATTGCAGGAATCATGCAGGAACATGAATTGGGTTCAGAATTTGTAGTAAATTATAACTCTTAAAACCTGAGCTAAGCTTGACACATGCCCTCAGGCTTTGGCAGTTTGGAAAATGCACATTTGAATTACATCAGTCAGACCTATGTCTAGTTTTAAGATACAGCTACTCAAAGAAGGGAGAGGTGAATCATAGAGGATCTCCAACATACCCACTTTCTTTTTTTGCCAAGTACCTGCTTGTGATTTATTTCTGCCTGGAAATAAGATTCTATTATTGGAGATAAGGGTCAAGCTGCAAAACACTGTAGGATTTAGGTTCAATGGAAAGAGTATTTGGCTCCAAATACTGATCCTATAATGATACTACAGATCAAAAATATCTTGCTCAGTCCTGGAATAGTGTTCTTGTTAGGTGCTAGAAGATGAGATCATTTGGATTTCAATTTGTAAAGCCTTCAGAATAGGAGGAATACTATTACATTTTTAGGAAGTTTTGCAGAAATCTGACTTTTCCCAAACAATATACAGATGTACCTCTGACCTGGTTTGAGTGAGAACAGAAATAATTCTATTCAGAGAATTTACTTTTTAGCTAAGTCTCTTCTAAGTAACTCCACTTTCTGAAATTAATAGTGTTTTATTTGTTTTAGAGTTTGTTTTCCAATACGTAAGTCTCTCCCTTATTCCCTTTATCCTCCCACTTTGGGTAATGAGAGGGGTTAATAGAAAGCGTCTGTCATAGTGGCCAGCCCAGCCCTAACTTTTGACAACCTCTTGCTGTGAGCCATGTAACACGTGTCAGAAATGCACGTATTGTTTTCTCTGAATCCTATCTGAAACCACTATGAAGTGGCTTTTTATTTTTATCTGAATTTAAGGTAAATTTTTTACCCCAGTAGAAGCTAGTGTATTTAATAGCCATAAACTGCATGGTGTGGTTATGTGAGAATATATGGTGACATAGACCATACTTTCAAAATTTATGTGAGTGAAGGGGAAGATCTCTAAATTCAGGTAGAATGTGGCAGAAAGAATAAAACCAGAAATCATCACAGGGAGGTACTGTCTGAGTCCATGGCAGTCATGGCAGTCACAGTTGGAAACAAAGCATTACTCAGAGGAAAAGTTAGCAGATTTCCACCAGTAACATCTGGGACTTTGCTGTTATCCATAGATCTATTTATAAATCAGGTATGCAGTCAAAGCTGTGAAAAACATTTTAGCTCTGCAATACATCTCAAAGCTTATTCATGGCAAACTCCTATAAGCTAAGAATAATTTCATACACAAGAAGCAACTCCAGGAAAAAAAAGTCACCCACAGAAATATGGCCTGCAGCCTTCAGCCTACATTGTGAATTTAAATTCCTGTCCTCATTGTGGCTAATGACGAGTTTACATTTCACAGTGTCTGACAATATTACATTCAGAACACCAAGACATAAACATAATAAGCCATCATTTTGGCTCTAGAAAAATATCATCAATAGCTTTGCTCAAGGTTCAGAAAGTACAGAATTGTGTGTATATGTATGAAAATAAAGTAGCATAGATAGAAATGTATAAGAATTCAGAATGTGTAATGTAAATTCCAGAAGGAAGAATGGTAAAAATCCATATATATTCTATAAAAGAAATTAAATCATATGTGGTAAAAATCATCTCACAAAGAGAGAATGAAACAAAACCAAAAAATATCCAGCCAGAAATGAATTCATCTGAAGAATGTGTAACTGCTCGGAGATTCAAAATGCAAAGGGATTTATAATTCATGGGTGTTAATGAAGGGGTGAAGGACCTATGTGGTAATGTTGAACACCAAACAAAAAAGATTTTACAGATGAAGCTTTTTATTAAAAAAAAATAAAGAATCATTTAATGTACAAGGACTGGTAACAGCATTTTGGAGTATTTGAGGGCCTCTTGTTTCCTTTAGTTATGTTAAAAATATCATCTGTTAAAAATAAAAGATCAAGATATAGACTGTACAAAATATTACTGGATTATAAAGATGGCACAGTGTGAAAAGTAATGTAAGTGTTGCTGATCAGTGGGGAGGTACTGAGAATGTGAAGGTGGAAGGAAATCTGAGAGAGTACAACCACAATGCATTGAGAATATCCCATATTTGAAAGTTACATGAAAAGGCAATAGTAAAACAAGATCAAATTGACTTCTAGAAGTCAATTTTAAGACCTCAGAGAATTAATAAGGCTTATAGGAATCCTCACAAAAACAGTTAGGAAGGATTTTGGATCAGAAGCTGAAGAGCACCATGTGATACAAGACAGTAAAACACAGAGCTAGAATGTGTAAACAGGAGTAGGGCCTGCAGATCTGCTCTGCTCAGCACCGATAAGATCCTCTCCAAAGTGCTTAGCCCAGTTTGGTGTGCCATTTTTCAGTAAACAACTAGATAGGATCCAGAGCCACGAGACCGATTAGTTGTCCAGAAGTGTGATGTCTCAGGGAAGAGAGGAAAAAGATGGTGCTATTTAGCTTGAAGAAAGAAAATATCAAAGAGAATATGATATCAGTCTTGAGGCCTTGAGAAATAGCCAGTTGAAAAACAGAGGATACTCTCTATCAGTTGCTTTTTTTTAAAAAAAAAAAAAAAAAAAAAAGGAAAGAGAAATAAGGCTATTTGATGGAAAGAACGATGAAACATTGGGGTAGTTTGACGGTAGAGAATTTCCTTCATTTTCTTCTACTGAACAAATTATACCAACATCTGTTGAAGATGAGCTAGATGATCCTGATTTGGTTTTTAACCTAATGATCACAGCAAGGAGTGAGCCTTAGAGATAAGTTATTTTCTTTTTATCTCTAGTCACAATCCAACTAATATAAATTTAATAAAATTTGTTCCTTCTAGCCTTAGCAGCTCTCACTGTTATAGGCAGCCACACTTCTCATAAGTTTCTGCTTATTTAAAAGAAGCCTCCTATGTATTAATTTAAGTTTAAATGTTGTGTGTAGCTATATTATTCACATAGAATTTTTATTATTTAAAATAATTTGAAATGTTTAATATTATTTATTATTTTATTTTAATACTTTGACTAACTAATGTTTGGGGCTTTTTTAAGCTTTTATTTATCAGACAATCAGTCACTAAAGGAAGCCTACCTCACACTTGAATTTATACCAGAAATTATAAAATAGTTTCTTTCCATATTAAAAAAGTAATATTTTTGTGATAGAGTAATTTGAAGTTGATGAATATAATGTGGATATTGATTACTTAGACCTTATAGAAAGTGTGAAATTATTAGTAGATTATATGAGGTTTTAACATAAATTACTTAGCAAGACTAGATGAAGATTCCAGAGGACTTAACAAGGTTATTGTTGCATCCTTCTCAATTTCTGCAGACCTCAGCTAGCCTCTTCCTAAAGTAATTAATTTCTTTCTTCCTCTTACCTTTTTCTTAGACTTCAGTTCCTAAATTTGCATGTCACCTGGTTATTTGAGTCCAGATAAATTGATCATGACAGACAATAATTTTATAGTCATGGGACTGATCTAAGGGCCACAATCTGATAGCCTAACCTCTCCAAATCTATGAATATCGCCAAGCCCAGACAAGTTTCTAAGAACAGAACAAATACATGTCTTAAAAGTTGTATTAAGCAGTTCAGCTGTAGAAATGGGTGACTTTCCAGTTGTGAAAAACCTGTGAACAAATTGCATTTTTCTTACATTTACTTGTTTGAATTTCAGTAAATGATTTGTGGTGGTAATTTGACCATTATTACTTTTTTGCAACTTGTTGGCATTTGAAATCCAAACTTCTTTGACATACATCAAAAGTATGTTTGTTTCATTTCTGGATAAGTTTAATCCTTGGAATTTAGTTGCCTGTGCAACTAAGTTGCAAAACTTGTAATTAAAATGCCAAGATTTCTTTTGACATACTCATTTTCAAAACATTGAAATGGCAAACATACTTGTTAGTAAATTCATTCTATAGAGTGTTTACTGAAATCAAATATAAAACAGCTGATGCTTCTTCTCCATCCTTGTCAGCCTCCATCAACTGGAACTAGTAGCCTGGAGCTTGAAATCAGTAAAGTTTGCCAATTAATTCTATAGAAGCAAGAATGAGCCCTGAATGAATAAACTAAATTGATGCTTAAGTTCACCACAGCTTTTTTAAAGCATCTATAGAAATTGTTAAAAATATATCTTTCTCTCACCCATGGTTTGTCATTTTAGTTGCCTCATATAGTTTGAGCACTTTTATATTTTTCGTTGCTACATTGCCCATCCTTTGGGTTTGAATTTCCAAGGCAAAGAGCTAAGCAGTCTAGCAGTAATCCTACAAAGCATTTAAATATGTGCTTGACTTTTTTTCCTTTGAGTTGCTCTACTGAAGCCAAGGAATACATTGAGAAACTTTGCAAGACTGGAGTAATAAATAGTTCTTGGGATTTTGGACCATGGCTAATATTTTATTGAGTCATTCAATAAAATGGTTTCCTTCTCCACTAATTATCATCCCCAGTTATTAATTTATAAATAATTTAGCAAGGAACCTCTTTCTATTTCATATTTATATTCCTTGAAGAAAATATTTTCTCTTTCCTTCTCTGATTTTCAATTAATCTACTTTCACTAGCATATACTTTATGTTAGATCTATTTCTAAAAGTCATTCTCATTAGTTTCATTGACTGTCATTTCTAATATTCTTTTTTTTTTCCAAAAGTATTAAATCTTTTTTCTTTTTTTTACATTATTATTTCATACAGTACAATTGCGCATAACACAGTGTGCAATTAATATTATATACTCTTTCTGTGAGTGATCTCCTGTCAGGTCTTATTAACTATTTTTATTTTACTTGAACTGAGGTACAGAGTTTTGGGTTAGTTCAGTCCATGCACAGAAGATCAGTGGTAATCAAGGAATGCAGACTTTTTGGTTCCTGTTTGAATAAATTCTGCCATAGTATAGTGTACTATACCTAGTATAGTGGTCCAAACTCTTTGCCTTGATAGAGTAGGCATTCCTAGATATGATACTGGGCAAAGTTAGTGCCAAACTGCAGTGTTTTGATATAAAGAGTGACACTACAAACCTGTTGTTTCACAGTATTAATTCACAAAATGGCATTAGAACTGTAAGGATGGAAGAACACACAATAAAGATGGTTTTGATTATATCTTGGCAAAGTATCTATGGTTAACCATGTTCACATTCTAGTGTAAAACTGTACAGCTACCCTTTTGTCTTGGTGGACAGAAAACCAAAATAATTGGGTTTGGGCCATAAAAAGCAATCACCTTCTTGTCTTTTATTTCCTTCTGTGTGCAGCTTTTCTTTGCATAGCATATTTCACATACTTCTGTTTTAGAAGTTAGTTACTTTTGGTGTGTATTTTCAGCTTCACTTTAAAGTAAGATTCTGTACAGTGAGGGGAAGATGAGAAAGCCGACTTCATAAGCACACTTCACTCTAAGAAGGGATAGGGTGAATGAGCTTAGCAAGGCAAAACAACTGGATGGTCCCTTTCAGAAATCATCATACCATAGTTGGTAGCCCATGCTAAAACCTACTTCAGTGGTTCCTGATGGTATATGTAAAATTCATAGAAAAACTGAATTGAATATGCATACTGTTTTGATTTATGAACACTTGTATTGATCCTGTCAACATAT
Source organism: Merops nubicus (assembly GCF_000691845.1). Lineage (NCBI taxonomy): Eukaryota > Metazoa > Chordata > Aves > Coraciiformes > Meropidae > Merops > Merops nubicus. The sequence goes on from NW_008612913.1 coordinate 23,237, forward strand.
CAGTAATGAGTATGGTGGGATATGTTTAGTTGCTCCTGCTTAGAAAGCCTTAGAGTTCAGTTTTATGGGAACTTTTCTTTAGCAAATATCTTGGTTTTCTTTGAAGCTGTTAGCAGGTTTGTAGAACATTTGAAACATATTTTGTGAGCCTAGTAGAAAAAGACTGCTAGAGCATGAATGTAAGCACACATAAACACACATAGAGTCATGCACATACAAACACCTTTTCGGTTTTCTAGACAGACTTATTCCTTTACAAATGCCAAAATATTATTTAGCTCAAGTGGAGACTTTGTCTTTAAGCCATCTTCATTCTAAACTGTTCTGATACAGAAGAGTGGTAGAAATGACAGCAAGTACTATAGGTTATACCATTTACAATGTAAACAGAAATAATGCTTTTTCATGTCCTTTTTCTGCGTTGCTTTCTGTAAAGCAAGTATGTTATGGTGATCAAGGGTCCAGAAATAGCAATGTGTAAAGCTTTGAAAGTATCTGGATATCATGCTAAGACACAAGATGTATCCAAGAGCAACACAGCAAAATACTAATGTTAACCAAATGCTAGATTCACTTGAAAATTTCCTTTCCCATCTTCTGGTCAAAAGCATGAGGTGGAATCAGTAATTACATTTGAAAGTCTTTTCTCATTAAACATCAGAGGGAAATAACTTTTAAAAAAATATTTATTTTCATAACAAACAAAACAGTTGTGTTATTTTTGCTGTTTTTATCTTAGCAACATTGCCAAATGATGGACTACTTAAATCAGTTTTTACACTTGCAGTATGGAGCAGAGAAAATGAAATAGATAAATTATACTGCTCAGAAAGAGTATTTATCAACAAGTTTGTTTCATGTTTTAGCTGTCAGGACTGTTTTCAGGCTTTTTATAGTTGCCATTTATTTTTTTCGTGCTCACTGTCATTCTTGGCCTTGCCTCCCTGATTTAGATTTAGGATGAAAGAGAAAGACCGATTAGAGTTTCTGAATTTAAATTTTTAATGAAAATACTTTTTTTTCCCCCTTCATGACAGCAAAATTAACAGTAACTCAAAACAATTTCATTTTGGCAAAGCATTAATATGAAAAATTAAATACTAAAAATAATTTTAATATAAAAAAGGGAAAGGAGCAGGGGGAGTATCCCACTGGAAAAATCAGAACATATTACTTACAGTGATAAGATGCCTGGAGGCCAGAGGCAGACTAAAGAACAAGGAAGATAGAATCTAAAAAACATAAATTAATTTGGAAGCTTAAGAATATAAGAACAGAGGTCTTTCCAAGAAAGGTTCTCTTCATGATTTTTATACTGAGCTGTCAGATTGGTAAGCATCGTGACAGTTTGTTAACTGGATAATATAGAGAAATACCTCAGAGCTGATCTAAAGAATCTTAACCTATCTCTGAACCTGGTAAGGTCTTTTGTTGATAGCTGGACATAGGAAACAGATTCTTCCTGCAATTGATTCCACAATTGACTGAAAAATTGTTTGACATTCTGTACCCTAGACATGACAATCCCTCTGCCCAGTGTCTGATATTCAGTTCTGCAAGTGCCTGAACATAACGTAGTTTACTGTCTAAGAGGACATGAATAGGTTTCTCTGGCAGCTGACCACACCAAATTTTCATGCAGAAATAAAGCCTGCTTTGCTAATTTGAACCAGACATGCCTTGGTATGTAGCAAGGCGATGTGAAGTGCTTAAACCTTAAAAATCTAACAGTAAATTTATGATAGGTGTATTGCAGCAGTTACGAGAGTGTGATTTTTGGATCTCTCATGTCTCACAAACTGTAAAAGAGCAAACATTGACTAGGGTGATGCCACAAGACTCACAACAGAGCTGGACAAGCTGTTACAAGGTTTGCCAGGTAATCTGAATTGTGGTTGTAATCTGAGTCCTGATACTGCTCCTTGGTGACATAGAACAGAGTATTGAGACCGGCACTGATAAATTACTCTGTGGCCAGCTCAGTCCTGTCTTGAAAATTGAGTGGTAGATTTAGCAGTAAATTACTGCCATAAACCCTCTTTCCACAGCCCCTGCAAGGTATGTGGCAATTCTCTTGTGGTTCTTGCCTGAAAAAAAATCCACATCTTTGGCAATGGATGCATGTTTCAGCCAACCTTAGCATATTGCAGCAGGCTTTAGTATCTTGTCCTTCCCTGCAGAAAATATACTGTCTTTCTTGTGATTAATACAGATCACTCATAAGTATGTTTGCTAACCTGACCATTGATGGTCTACAGTCATTGCAGTTAACTGATGTGAAATAAAACTGCTTCCATTTTGTTGATGAAAGGCTTACTTCACTGTTATGCTGACTTGAAGATGGGAATATTAAGTGACAAAGTGACTGTTGCACATTCACCCTCACTCTCACAGCTGCAGAATTTCTATTTAAAACTGCAGTAAAGACTTATTTGCCCTTTTACATTGTGGTAATGCCAGGTTTGAATGTACAGTATTTATCTGTGTAATTTACTTCTACAGAGAAAACAAGAACATTAATAAAGAGCAGGAATAAAAGGTTGTAATAGGTGATAATCAAGGTAACCACTAGTAATATCAAGTGGAAACTTGTTAATAACTTGTAAGGAAATGATATTATAGTTACATTTTATTTATCATATCTGCAAAACAAAAATTATGACTTTCAGTAATTGGAGTTTCTAATACTTTTGTTTCATTTTAGTCTGTTAGGCACCAAAGTGTGCTATATCAACATATCTCCATTTCAGCATTGTAGAGGAACATGTGAGGGTTCTCCTCACATTTTCATTTTTTCATGAATTCATAAGTATTTGAAGGCATTTTTACTATGCCTTATAAAATGCACACTATATGCTTACGTATGATGGACTTTTTATATGTGTATAAGAGGTGGTCTACGGGGTACATAAACATGCTTGTCTAAGTATCTGTTTATAACCTATCAATGGCATGCTAATTCCTATGTAGTAGCTATAGTAGATAGCTGTTTCAAAAATCTGGGTAATAGTTGTTCTGTTATGTGATTTTCCTTTTTTATAGAGAAAACAATTTACTAAATAGTAAGAATGCAGCAATAAATATCACATAATCATAACTCTTTTCCAGTACGCTCCAGCAAAGGCAAAGTAGAGAACAGGAATTTTCATACAGCTTAAAGAGCTGACCACTGAAACCTATACAAGGTACTCTATGAATCAGTTTGAATGCTACAGGTAACTTGGATGACTTCTGATATAAAGTCAGATTTGCAAACAAGCTTTTTCAATTTAGATAAAATTCACATGTCAGCTACTAACCAGATGTTGAAGGCAAAAACTTCAAGATGCTTAGGTTGTGTGAATTGTTGCTCCAGTTTCAGTTCATTATCAGTAATTAACTATCCTCTGGAGATGCCAATTTCTCTTTTCTTGGCTATAGGTAAAATATAAATCTGTATTCCTAACTTAGTCAACTAATGAGATGTCTAGACTTAATAGAGAAACGCCTGACAAATTCCTCTGAGCTTTTGACTTTTCAAAATCAAACCATTTATTTATGGAATATCTTAACTGAAGGGCAAAGGACCTTTTCTTTTGTCAAAAGTTAGTCATTAATTTTTTTGTTTTAGAGCTTTTTGAAGCAATTTGGATAGACATTCCTGATTAGGTTTTGTAGGTATGCAGCAGTACATTACAGAATTTTCAGAAAGCTTTTAAATGGGCAATTATCTCTGATTGTTCTTGAAACTAGATGGGAAACACTTTTTCTTATTCTTCACTTTTGCCCCCTTTGCATGCTAACATTTTCCCATAGTATTCTGTACAAATATGTAACACTTTGCTTTTGGTAAAAATCAGGAGAAAATTATAATGTAATTTAATTTGTCTTGAAGTTAAAGTCTTCATTTTGTGTTCAGGATATTGAAGTTCCTGTCCAATACTTGTACATTCCAGATGAGCCCCCTGGTTATGAAGCTATTGACTGTTGTGTAATAGTCATCTCATTCATTGATTCATTCCTTTTTCATCAAGGAAACAGGAATTCTGTTTTGCAACCAATTTACTATTCATTAGATCATAAGCCTGACTGTTTCAAATCCTAGGGGTATTTTCTACAACAAAGTAAAAATACAGTGGTTTTCATCTATTAAATACAAAAATAATCCCATTAATATTCAATTTTTTAAGTGTAGACAGGAACAATTTTTGCTTTGTGTTTCATTATTTTGAACTCAGAATTATGCAAACTATTAAAAACAAAACAAACAAACAAAAAAATCCAGACTATCATATATATCAAGACAAAGACTTTTTTTTTATTTGTTTTTAAGAATTATTTACTGTGAAATCTAAGCTTTAAGTCTATTTGTACATCTAGCTATTGTAACTTTTCAAGGAGACTATCAATTCAAACAGAAAATGGTTGTACTTAATAATTTTCATAGTGTTTATCTGTCATACATTGTAGGGGAAAAAAGTAAAAGAAGTTTCAAAAATTATTATTTTTTAAAACTCCCTCTTTTTAAACCCTTTCTATATTTTCCAATTTAATTAATGTTTTGAAGAAATATTCCATTCTAATGTTACTTCTCAGAAGGTTCATTTAAAAATATTGACTTTTTTCATCCCAGTAGTAGCATTTAGAATAACAACTTTCAATTATTAATTGCATGAGGTTACTACTACACTCAGTCCAAATTCTATTCAAAAAGATTCACTTTTTCAGCAGAGTAAACCCAACAGTGACCCAACATAGATTTTTGGATGTGAACCTTCAAACAAGTATGTGAATGAACAACTGAACACAAAGGCATAATCTAGTGTCATTTGCATTGCAAAACAAGAAGTGTCTTAACTGCCTGCCATTAGGAACCAACATTTCAAATATTTGTACTCGGTAGAAGCCAAGATGACATTTAAGAAGATATATTTCAACTGTTGCACTTTTGCAAGTGTTTCCTAAAGTTGTAGTTGGCTTTGATCAAAATTTATCACACTGACAATGCTGAATTTTAATGTATCAGGGAACTCATTATTCTTATCTAAATGAAAGGCTTAATAGAAGCCTTCCTTTACTAAGGTTCCCATACAGAAAATATGCATCATATTCAAGGGCCTTGAGTAGTCAATATAAATCATTCATTTTAGAATTTACCTTTTAATAAGGCCTTACCTCTGAAGATTTCGAACCTCATGCTTTACATTACAGGCAAACAGCTTCATCTACTCAGGTCATATTAAAGCTTCCTACCTATAAAATTACATCAGCATGGACACATCCCTATCATACCTGAAACCCTCACTACTTAAAATTACTCAGTTTTGCTGCTGAGGGACTTCATAAGATTGAAATCCCAGGAATCTTGCCAGTCCTATTTTCATAAAATAAACTACTTACATTTTAGTCATGTACACCTCCATAGCAAAAATTCAGTTGCATTGTGTATTTTTTAATACAAATGCCTAGCTGAATTACATTTCTAAATACATTACTATTTATTATAATTTAAGTATTGACGAGCTGCACAATCAACATGTGGTCTAGAAGCTGCATTCTGACTACTTTGGGTTTCTAATCAGCCTGAGATAAATTGTAATAACTGGGCTTTTATAAAAGAACCAACAAGCATCATTTTCTGTTGATTTTTTAAAGGTCCTTGATCTGCCTAATTAAATATTTCTGTTTTTTTCAGTCTGGCAGTGATCAGCTCATCCAGGGTCTTAGTGCTCAGCAACAGCTAGCTAGTCTCACAGAGGCACTTCTAAATTTTAGCTATGTATACATGGTAAAAGAATTAAGAAGTGTGGGGGCGTTTACTGAAATTGAACTTGTTGACCATAAAGTCTTTGTTTTCAAGGTCTCTTCAGTGGTAAACCAGTCTTGATTAATTGCTCATATTTCTCTGTGAAATCTGTGGATGTTTTAACTTAATGATGAGTTTGTGACAAGTAGTATTGCAAACTTCAAAAAGGATAAAAATTGTACAAACTCTTCTTTAAACTCTAACTCAGAGGACAAGTCATTAAAGTCTAATACTTGCAAAATCTTAGTACTTTATAATATTTTTATGAAGTTCTAGGGTCTAAAACCACAGCCCTGAATCAGGGTTGACATATGGATGATGTCTACAACCAGGCAAGAAAGATCTTCCTAATTGGTTTTCACCCAGGGCCTGGCCAGCCTTGGGTGGCAACCCATTGGGAGATCACCACCAGGTGTGCCTCCCTTAGCATTAACATCAGGTGTCCTGCCTCTAAAGTTAACAGCATAAAGGCTGGCTCTGCCTGCAGTGAGTGTGCTGAGCAGGGTTTCCAGTTAATGGAAGGAGTCCCTGACTGGCCATTGTGGGCAAAGCTCCCAGCAACAGTAGGACACCAGCACAGCTGGGAGCAAAGGGAAGATTACATCTGTAGTAATGGCCTTTGGTTTTGGGCATTGCTATGTGATGAGAACTGGTCTGGTCACCTGGTTTCTAAGTTGGATTTCTCCTGTCTACACTATGAGTGAATGTGTCAATCTCTTTGTTCCTCTGGTGGTTAGCCACCTTATATCTTCCATGTATAATTTAGAATAGGAGGAAAGATCTGGCCTGTGTGCTGCTTATTGATGACAGTGTCTCTCCTACTGGGGTATGTAGTCAGCAAAAGATATTACTAAACATTTTTGAGAAACCTAGGGAAAGATTAAGGCAGTAAGATTCACCTGTACCTGTGGTCCTGCAATGTCATATAGTCAAAATGCTACACAGTTCCATTGTCAGTAGGTTTGAGGTGATTTGCTTACAAGAGTGGCATGAAGGACTGGGATAATGCTAATGTATGGCTCATTTTTCACAGCAAAACAATTAATTAGTTTTTGATACTTGGCTTGTCAACTTTTCAGCTGGCGTTCTTTTAAAAAAAAAAAAATTAGCTCTACTAATCAAGATGCTCAGGTGCTGGTCTTTTCATGCTAGTGGGTTATTAACTCACTGAAAGGTACTAGTGTTGTTGTGTGAGCTGACTCATAAGTTACAAAAGGATTATTTGCTGGTTAAATAAATGACAACATTTCTAGCATGCACCTACATAAGCAATGATAATCCAAATACCAGTGTTGTACTTCCACTATTTTTATGCAACTTGTCCTTTCCTAAAGGCTGAAAGAAACTGATAAATTGAGCAGAAATTAATAGTTCTGTTCTCTCTGAATTCTTAATATCCAGTTTCAGCAGCAACATATGATTAGTTGTGCTTGTAGAGAAAGAGTCACTTTTATTTTCTGTGTGTCCAAAAAGTATGTTTTAAAGGTCTGGTGTTTATAAATCTGCTATACATAAAGAATTTTCTCTATAAATACAGAACTGGACTTTTGGACTTTTTTGCCTGACTTATGGCTGTTTACTGAGGTGTTTCCCCAGCAACCTCTGTAGAGACATGTACCCTTTGATCAGTAGTTTGTCTTCACACTTTTCTTTCCTAGTGAAGTCTTTATTTAACTCATTCTCAGGAAGATAAAAATGGGACTAATTTTATTCAATTAAACTTACAGTTTTGAATTTGCATCCTTCATACATAATGTGCACCCTTGCTATTTTATTTCTTCTGAAAGGTTCACTTTTTGTAGCTATCCATTCTAACTCATGTTCCTTTGAATTCAGCTCCCTAACTACTGCTGTTTGAGCTGTACTAAAAAGTGCTTGATGGTTCAAGTGGGTTTTGTTTGTTTGTTTTTGTTTTTGTTATTTTGTTTCGTTTGGTTTGTTTGGTTCGTTTTTGGGTGTTTTTTTGTTTTTTGGTTTTTTTAATTCATTCATCTCTCTGGAATTTCACTCATCTCAAAGTATGTTTTGGTCATGATTCTGTAAGTCAGGCAATACAGTTAATATCTCTTTGTCTTATTTCTGTAAAAATAAGTGGTTTAGCATTGTAAATTATTAGATATCCAAAGTGTTCATTAAAAACTGATGCTATCACTTTGAATCCTGATATATATTATTTTATTTACTGTCCAAAGAAAGTTCTGTTTGTAGCACCATTACCTAAGCAGTACTGAACTACAAGGTCTAGCTTCCCATCAGAGCACTACAGGTTTTAATATAGTAAATTAAGAAGAAAGTATTTTTTACTCTGTTCTGTATTTTTAACTAATACTGATCCATGTCTTTTCTTTGCTGTACAGTCCCTTTCCATTTTTCTTGATCATGCTGTTGTTCATGCTGGAAGGATGTCAGTAAATTCTGACTGGCTGATCTTTTTCGCTGTTCTTACTAAAAATAAGATAATTGTGCCTACTTTTCTTGCAGTAAAAAATAAAAGGAATTGGAGATATTCTTGAGCTTGTTGATAGCATATTTTTTGAGGAGAAAACATTTACCACAAGAACTATTATACTTTCACCTTTGAGGCTGTATGAGAGGGACAAAAAAAAAAGCGAGATTATATAATCAAAAAATAAAAGGAGCACGTTTGGTTTGATTTGACTTTTAATTGTATGTTATGTAATTGAATCAGTTTATCCTTAATTGTATATGCTTGGATTTTCAGACTGCTTGAACAAACTTGGTCTTTCTTTCCAAATTTTTATTTTGCTAGGAGAGAAAAAACTTTTCATCTTTTAAAAAAATGCTGCTGAAAATAAGGAAATACTCATGCTGGCTTAGAACCAGCTGTCATTTATCTTTAGTTATCAATCTTTGTGTAATGTTATCTTTAGCACTTCTGATTGATTTAGTGTCCGACCCATACTGGAGTGATGTTTTATACATCTTAGCATTACTTCTGCTCTTTCAAACATTACTTCTATGATCTCTCATAAGTAAAGACTAGCAATTCTGCATTCCGCTCAGTTATGAACATCTTTATATCCCCTTGCCACATTCAAAAGCAGAAAAAGCCCTTCACCTTGAAAGCATTTAATTTTGTTGATGAAAAAGGTGAATAGGATCTGGAAGCACACTCTGATTTCTGATATTCAGCTCCTGTAGAGTTTCGTGCATGCCGTTATAGACGGGGGTGAGATTTATTTTGAGTGATGGAAAGCTTGGCTGTACAGACATGCAATTCTGCTACCTTTAAGAGACAGAAATAGCAAAGCAATATCAGGTTTTAAAAGCAGGTTCTGCACAACACTTCTGTGAATACGTGTATGCAAAAAGTTACAATGTTTTCTTCCTTCTGTGTTTCTATGAAATAGTCTGCAAAATTTGGTTGTAGCAAGTAGATTTGGTTGTTTTCTTGGGAGATCTTCAAAGCAGCAGTTCTAATGAAATTGTTTTCAATACACTCTGCCAAGATCTTTGTAAAGCTTATAGATTTCTGGAGATAAAAATCTAGGATTTTACTTTATTACTTTCAGGAATCCCCGCTTGTTCTCTTCAATACTCAATACTACTAAAGTATTTTACAGTGAAGGGTTTGAAGTTTTGGAGTGTTATTTTTTTTTTTTTTTATGAAAGTGTAGTTCAGCTGACTAAGAGTGATGATTTTCTGACTGTAATCTAGTTTAACATTGATTTAGATTTTTTTTGGCTTCTTGCTCACAGCGTTGTCTCTTTAACACTGTAAAATGATATTATCAATTAAACATTCAATAACCTTGTTCTGCTTTCAAATCCTGATATGATCTGTTTGCTAGAAGTTGCAGAATAACTGCAAAAATATGTAAATAGCTTCTCCATTAACAGCCAAAATTTTAGAAAAGAGTTGTGATTTTTTTTTAAAATTTAAATAATTGAAAATACTTTATTGTATTTAGAATATTATAAACATTTAAGTATCATTTCAGTTTTGGAAGTAGTTACTCATTTTATTTTCCTTGATTTTGAGTGCCCAGTAGGAGATACATGAGCATCCATCACCAACAATATAAACAAAAGACAATCATTGCTCTTTAATTTCTTTAAGGACAAAAGATTTCAAAGAGAAAGATCTGACGGAAGGAAACTCTGAAAGTTTCAGATACTGAGATTCAGTCTATCAACTTCAGTTGGAAGACTGTTATTTTAAAGCTTTTGAAAGCTTGGCATCTCAATTTAAGTAATCAAAATTAGCATCATGCAAAAAATGGTAGACACTTCTAAAATGTGTTTTTATCAAACAAGCCTATGATATTCCTTTCCTTATCTGTAAAACAATCCATCTCCAAAGTGTTGAGGTGAGCATTCAGGCGAGTCAGTGCTGAAAAGTCTGGATCTATAAATGTTTTCAGATTTGTATGTGAAATGCATCTACTAATAAGCAGAAGTCTAAAGTTCCACATGATGTCAGTCCAGACTTTGATAAAGAAGTGCAAATATAAAGATGAAGAAACACTGATAATTGTTAATAAAGGATTCAATCAGATATTTTGTCCTACAAATATCAACTTGTGGTCATACATTTCAATGTGGTTTTATTTTCCAAAGTAATTGTACTGTATTTTATTTATGTATTTTAGGCACGGAAGGGGCAGTGTTTGGGCACTCTGTGGAGACACCCCATATCAGAGCAGAACCTTCACAAGACCTCAAGTAGGTGTTGTTTAAAAAGTTGTTTAAAATCAATTATTCTCAAAAATAATTAACTCTTGACTAGAAGCAAACATATATAGAAATCTTTACTGCCTACTTAATGACTCATATGTATCAAAAACACTGGTAGACTCTTAATTTGTTCTAACCAGTTCAAAAAAAACCCACAAACTTCTATAACACAAAATGCAAAATACATTCCTTTCTATAAATTACTTGCCTCCTGTAGCAGAATCCTTGAGAAGTGTTTTTTCCCCAGAGATTGTTTTTAAGGTCAAATGAGTACAGCTCTGTTTAATAGCATCAGACTCAGATTTTGGTTTTCTTTTGTATGAGCTGTTACAGACTATATGCCACGTTAAAGCAAGCAATCCCAGTTTTTTCTTCAAGTGGTGTTTTTGGGTTGTCTGGCTTTTTGAATACTACACACACACATCAAAAATTCATTATCAAACGAGGATGCCTGTGTAAACGTAAAAAAAATCCAAAGTTTTCTGTACAAAAATGGAGAAATAAGTAAGTAGGGATCAAGTCTAAAATACAACAAAGCTTCTATAGACTGAGAAATAGAAAATTTAGAAAGCTTTTTTAGTATTTTTTTTTTCTTGAAGTTCATGTATGCGCATCGTTAAATACCAGTCTGTAATTTATCTGGATGTCTGATGAGAATATATGACCAAGAATCAAAGGTCCTTCTTTGTGTTTCTCTCATCAGAACTGGTGAGACACAGTATGGATTTTGATTCAATTCTACTATGATTCCTAAACGTTACATATCTATCCCCCTACAAAGCAGTGTTTGTAATGAAATGCTAAAGAAAAGCATTGTTAAGTGCTCTTCCCTGTATTTGCATATGCATTTAAAATCATTGACTAGTAATAACATTTCAGAAATCACATGTAGGAAGCTGCCCTTGTGGACAAGTTTGACAATTGTATGTGGGATGTAAGAAGTAAATAAATGTGATTATTTGTACTAAACGTTTTAAGGTAATGTAATAGTTTCTGCTATTCCAGAGGTCCCAACACATAAGATTTTTATCTTAAAAATCCCTATCTCCTGCCAAGATTCCTGTCAGTCATTCATTTAGAATAGTTGTAAAGGTGTTTCTTAGTGAAGACCATGAAGGTGGTATGGTCTCTGATCAAAGGGAATGAAGTAGAAATCAAAATGGAGACATAACAAGCTTTTCTATTTTGATGGGCCCAAAAATCTGAGTAAAATGATGGAATTTGTCCTACTCAAAAGAATGTGGAGATACAGCTTTTTCTACTTCTTTCTAAAATTAAATAACAGAGTGCAAATGTATGGTAAAACAGACAAGACAGTGTCTTTAGGATTATTTTTACTAGTGTTAAAATCACCTCATGTTGCTTGTGAAGTGTACACATTGGGTATTCACTTCTCACAGAATCAAAGGATGTTACTGGTTGAAAGGGACCTCTGGGGATCTAGTCCAACCTTCCTGCCAAAGCAGGTTCCTCTTGAGCAGTTTTTACAGGATCACATCCAGGTGGATGTTGAAATTGTCCAAAGACGGAGACTCCACAACCTCTCTGGGCAGGGGGTTCCACAGGTCCAGTTTAATTTTATTATATTTTAGTCTGTATTGTGTTCTACAAGTTTTATATGCATGTGCTTTTATATATCTATTAGGATTCAGTGATACTTCTTTTTTAAAATTCTCAAGTCATTTTAAACTTTTTAAAATAATGACAACTACTGTTAGGGAAGAGATTTCTTGACTTTTGGCATGAATCTTCATAGAAGGTAATCTGCAGACCCTTTTTAACCTTGTAGCTTGAAAGATCTATAAATAATTGGGAGTTTGTGTGATATTTTCTGACAGCAAAATGCAGTTAAAGACTCAGATTATGTATATCCCTTTGAAAGTTGCAGTTACCATCTTATTTCTAATGATTTTTAAAAATTATATAAAATCTCCAAAAGTGATTGCATTTTTTTAAGTTCAAGCCCTCCATTCATTCTTCCTCCCCCCCAAAAAAGACTATTTTTTTGTTAATTTAAAAAGTGTTGTCATGAAGCAGTGATTTATAATTTAGATTATTATTTGCCAAATACACCCAAGAAATAGGTCACCAACTCTGATATGACATTTCTGTGTGACCTCTGAAGCTACATGTCACAGAAACAAAATACCAGAACCTATTTTCTGGCCTCTGGCCTAGCTGATAAAACTACATTGATATTGTAAAATCCTTTCAACCTCTCAAATGAACAGTTGTGTTATCAATGCTGAGTGAGAATGGTCTTTGACTCATGCCACTCTCCAAATAGTGCCTGGAAATTGTCTAGGGCCAGTCATAACTGATTCTCAGTTGACTCTCAAATATTCCAGCAACTATTTAGCTGCATAGAGAGTTTGCTGAGTTGACATTAAAGTTCATTTTTTAAAGTGAACACAAGTGTTTGCAGTGTAACAGTAAGTCATAATAGATAAATGCAAATATATTAGGCTATGAGAATGCTTGTATACAAGGCTGAAAGATAAAATAATTTTACATTAGATTAACTACAACACAAATGTTATACTTTTCATGTTGGAATATGTATTTATGGTCAAATAATAAATCTTAAACATAAAGATATGAGTATATTTAAATAATACCCATTTTGGAATTTTTTGTTTAGTTGGGTTTTTTTGGTTGGGTTTTTGTTTGTTTGTTTGTTTGTTTTTTCATAAAAAGGTGCTGGAAAACTATTAATAACCTTGGCTATTTAAGCAACTCACTACTGAATTTTAAAGTGGAATTATGACCACCTTGATTACTGGGAATGAAACTAAACTATAAAATTTGGACTAATATTTTGATACTCGTAAGGCTCTTAGTGTTTGCCCCCAGAGTCCTGGGATTTTAGTTCCATATATTCTGGACAGAGAGCCAAAAAGAAAAAGTCAGATATTAGCTTTACATATCTAAATTTTACTGCTGCCACTCGTTGCTCTATAGCCAGATCTGAGGTCTTCAGACAGAAAAATGTCTGTAATATTTTTGGTATTTAAAATGCTTTGTGTAAGAATAAAATTCGGTTGAGATTTATAATAATTCATCCTATGTGCCTGTCCACTTTGGTCACATCTTTCTCCTGCCTTACAACTTCAAATAATAGCTATTGAGGTTCTATTTACTTTCAGAACATTTTTTTTCTACAGTCCTTTGTGAAAGCTGGTAAGCCTTTGTGCGTCGAATCCCAAACACTTATTAAATCTGACTTTCATTAGCTGGGATAAGCAGCATAAAAGAATCATGCCTTAGAATCAGGAAAATTAATTATATCTTAATAATTTAATCTTCATATTTCTTTTGGTACTTTTTCTCTCAGGAACACGGTTAGGAAAACTAAACTGCCAACATAATATATCCCCAAATACTGCAGTTGGACTAATAGTGCATAAAAACATGGTACACTAATAGGTAATATCCATGCACAAAAGAGGCAGACGGTAGGTAAAGGCAGATGACGTTGCCCTCAGTAACCTCTTTAATAAGGGAGTAAATTAATTTGTTATTGTTCTTCAGGGATAACAGCAATTTCAAATTTAATAGCTATTTTTCTCTTTTAGATCAAGCCTCGCATACTGTTGACTATCAGCTAATCCTGCAATCTGTTGATGAGCATAATGAGATTAAAACTGACCAAGCAGCAAGGACCACCCAAACTAGGATTCTGCCTCTGCTAAGAATTAAAAATAGAGCTATGTAGAGTCCATTTCCCTCAGAGTTGCCTGGTGGTTTGTGAGAGACATCTTTTGTGGCATTTAAAGGATGGCTGTCACGAACCAAGGGATGAAAA
>NW_008612914.1:0-43352 GCF_000691845.1 Merops nubicus
TCACCTGCAGTAAAGCAGAGTCACCACTCGTATTGTTGATAACAGTATAGGGAAGTTGGACCAGATGAGCTCTAGAGGTCCCTTTCAGCCTAAAACATTCTATGATTCTAGAACAGGTAGTCACTTCTCTGTTGTGGGAAGATAAACAGCTGCAAGAAAATCATAAAGAGAGAAGAATAGGAATAATTTTGGAGACCACAGTTTGAGAAGCAAATACCCACGGATCACAAGTATGTCACAATGCTGAAGACTCAGGCCCCTCTTATCTGTGTACTAACACAAAATGGCAAGGCTCACTGGCAGAGACTCTACACCAAGTGGCCTTAATGGCAAAATCATCAGCATCATTCCCTCTCTGTACATGAAGGTGCTGCAGGAGGGTATGCTCTTTTTGTGTCCAAAGGTCAAGTTATTTTGCATAGGGATAGGTGGACAGTCAAGTACTAGCACAGGAATGATGTATGCAGGGGAGCACTGATCTTCTGAGCTTGCTCAGTGACACCTGACTGCACAGGACTCACCAGTATGATTACACCAACTTCCACAAGGAGTAAACTGCATTTTGGTCCTGCTCTGACATACAAAAGCTCTTCTGTAGTTGCCTGAAATTGCAAAAGACTATGACTATTTTCACTCTCTCACATTTCAAGTAGCTTAGAGACCACTTGCCCAGCTAAGAAGGATATTATCATCAACAAGCAAACCAGCAGCCAAAGTCCTCCCTCCACTATTAAATCATACACCAACAATCCAACACGCTGAACCACTGGAGGAAAGAATAAGTCAACACATTCTTTCACAGCATAGGGTATGCAGAAGTAAGCAAACCAACTCCAGAACCATGCCATGGTAGATGGAAGGACCCAGGTGATCAGTCCAATCCCATCATATAGTGACTGCCAGGAGAGAGATTCATCTTCTTGCCCCACCATCCTGGGAGCTGCAGTTGTCACAAAGAGTTGAGGAAGCCCCTTTCAGTAGCCAGAACCACACACCCCCCATGCACCATGTAGGTAAATCACCCAACTGCACAGCAAGCAGAGTCAGTTCTTATAGAGGTGGCTTCTTGCCCCTCTTCCAAGTTTATGTGGAATGGGGGGCACCTGCTGGTGATCTCCTAATCAGTTCCCACCCAACGCTGGCCAGACCCTGGGTGAAAACCAGTCAGGAGGGTCCTGGTGGTAGGCATCATCCATATGCCCACTCTCATTCAGGGATGGGGGTTTAACCCCAGAACTTCAACAACTCTTCCGGATATCAGAAGGGCCCCGAGGCCAGATCCAAAAGTTATTTAGGAGTCACAAACTGGCTACAAATAACAAAGGATCACATGTACCTATTAAGAAGTATTTAATTTTTGGAAGTAATGCCACATCTTCTGAGTAGCAGCCTGCACTACTGACCTGACAACTGTTTTATTCTTCCATCACTTCTCAGATTTTAGGCCCCAAAATAAATTTTCAGGCCATGCCCAAACCTATTTCCTCCTTCTTCTCAGAGTTTTCCTATGCATTTTATAAAGCTGTCTCTAAGGAATAATTATTTCCTGTATTTTTCCTACTTTGTATCATCACATAGTGATTAATACCAGCCTCCATAACTCCCTTTTCTAAGCCATTTTATAGTCTACACACAAAACTCCATACCAGCTGAGTTAATAGACTGTATGTTTTTTCTCTTGCAAGGCAGTTCCCAGTAGGTTATAGGCAAGTATTTGTACTTCACAGTATGAAGGTTTCACAAGCATCCTTTTAATTGCTTACTGGTACTCAGCAGAGATCATTCAAGACTGCTCATTTTGGAATGTGTGGCATTGCAGGCATAAATTTTTCATTTACTCCAATCTGTTTTTGAAATTGTTTTTTTCTGGAAAAGTGACAGGGGCTTTAATGAAGCCTGCAAAAGGTCAAACCCCAACCTCTTTAATTGAATGCACTCTTGGGAATTCAGCTGGAAATAACACTCCTCATTTTTTGTCTCCCTGTCTGGCTGCCAGTATTGAACCACAGAGTTATAGCAGCCCACTAAAATTAGCTGGCCTGTGTGTCAGGTCCAGCCACAGTCATCCTTAAACCTTTCTGATACCAGAGGGATAATGGAGAGGAAGCATGCAGCAGGGGTGGAGCGTAAAGATCTGCTGAAGGTGGCTTAGGTGGATATGAGAAATGCCTGCCTTTTTGTAATAGCCCCCTGCAGGCCATGTGTGAAGGACTGTAGAGTGAAGGAAAAGGGTATATGACAGTAGTTTCAGAAGAAAGCTGTGCAATTTACTCCCCTGTCTAGAGCTCTGCATCTTCCCTCCAAGTGACCCTGTTTGTCTCAGCTTGCAAAAATCTCCAGGACTGAGGGAGACATGTGAGAGTCAAAAACCCGAAGCAGTGGATGACAAGCAGTGCACAGCAACCACTGTGTGTTGCTGGTGGCTCTCAGCTAGGCAGGAGAGGAGGCACTACTGTGGTCTCAGAGGGAGGGTACAGATGCAGTGCTGTGGCCAACTCAGACTGGCCTTACCCTGCCTCCATCAGAGGCTGCCAGATCCCAGGATCAGTTCAGTGCAGGCTGACAAGTTTGCCAAGAGTCTGTGTAAACAGTAATTACCATCTCTGCCAGGAGCTTAGCTTACAGTAAATCAAAGATGGCCAAATCCCATGGAACCCTCTGCAAACCATCCCTTCAACATCTTTGGTGCTTCTCCAGCCAGTGACAGCTACTGAATGGTCCCCCTGTAACTCCAGCCTCAAGTGACGAGTTGAGATCCAGATATGATGTGATTGATTGGCACCTGCTGACAAGTCCCTCGAGACATCCAGTCACCTGCAGGGACAACCATAGAGGTGCTGGCCTCTTTAAATTTCTTGCTGGCAGACCAGGAAAAAACATGTCATCAAATTAGAGCATTTTAGGGCGCTACCAGGCTTTTTATTAAATTGTAAAGCTTAGATCTGAATGAATGAACAAGCATCTTCAGACACCAAAAATTAATGGCTTAGCAGTATTTGAGACTTTCTTGTCCTAGAGAAAACTTACTTTTAACAACTGTTGTTGGCCTGATCTACTTTCCTTCAGACAGTTTGCTCTCATTTTTAAAAAGCCTCTTGAGAACTTTACTCTTGTAGAAAAATAGGGACAGATAAATACTAAAGGAGTGCCAGATCTGTGACTGTCCAAGCTTTTAATTGTAGGAACACAGGGATTTATACTTCTAAAGAGTGTTTTCTTGTGCTATAAACTCAACTAGATACTTGAATGTGGCCTCCACAGCTTATCTGTGTTGCTGTAATGACTCAGTTCTGTGGGATTTTATACCCTACCACTCCTAGCAGCAATGGTTTGTCATTAAAAGTGGTGAAATGAGAATGATCTGTATTCATGTCATTGAAATAGCCATCACAGGCACTCAGGCAGGCAGAGTAGGAACCATGTCAGGAAATGAAGGACTTCTTAATTTCTACCTTGAGGTTAAAGCCATGGTGTCTCTCCTGCACAGCAGAGCTCTTGCTGCCCCCCAGGACACAGGTTGCTGAAAAGCTGCTGCTCCTGGGATTTACCATTTGAGACCACCTCACCCTGACAGTGAGGCACAAGATCATAGCCCAACACAGAAGCTCCATTCCTCCAAAGTGGGATACAGCATGATATGGAGAGCAACAGACACCTGATTACAGCCAAATGGCAAGGACTCAGCTGTGCATTTTTTGCTGTGCTGGTTCTGCCACCTCTGGAGGGATGAGACAGGAGGTGTGGGAAGGTGTCAGCTGTGGGGATTGTTCACTTGCCATTCTTTCCTCCCCTTTTTCACTCCTGTAACAGGCATGATAAGACATTGTGGCTCCAGATCTGCCCCTCCTTCCTGAAGTAGCTACTTTCAATTTTCCCCCGCTGCTGGGAGTCCAGCAGAAGCTTTAACATGACTAGTTCAGCCACTGAAAATGCTGCATGAGCTGCTTTGCTCCAGCTCTTACAGCTGTCCTGTGTGTGAAAATCAATGGGGTGTGTAAAATGTTCACATTTCTTTGTTGCTTTTGAAACAGCAACCAGAGGTATCTATAGCAAAGGTACACACATGGACACGCCTTTAAAGAGTTTCTAGGTGAATACAGTCAGGCTTCAGTAGCAGAAGCTTTCCTCTTTGGCTAAAGCACAGTTGCAGCATGTCTTGTTTGCCTCTGAACAGAGAAAGATGGGAAATGTTGTCTTTTTCAATAAAATCCAGATGTAGATTTTATAAAAGAGTCAATAGCTCTGGATTTTCAAGAAACAAATGTCCTTGGTGCAGCTGCAGGATCCATGGCTTCTCTCTTAAACTGTAGGAACATGGGACTAGTTCAGCACTGGGAGACCAGGCCTGACAGATGTTCATCACATCTGCTTTTCAGAGTTTCCAGTAGACAAAAGCCCACCATCTTTCTGTCACAATCTTCCCTCATATTGATCCAAAACCTCCTTTGCAGCAGACAAAGTGGATTTCTTGTCCTCCACTTCAAGCTATGAAAGAGAAACAAAAAGGGCTACAAGGCAGAAATGAAAGGCACAGATGTCAAGAGGAAAACTGTTAGCCAGACAGGAATGTTACAGAGAAAGGTCAAATAGCTATACACAATGAAAGGAGTCAATAATGCAATCTTGGTACTGTCTCTGTTTTATTAAAATAATTTTAGATTTGGTGTCTGCTCTTGTCTGTCTTGTCAACAGATTTTACAGTTCTCTATGCCCAGGTCCAAATGTAAATAGAAGAAGATATGGAGCAGATCTTCAAATTTCCTTGTCAAACCTACCTGCTGGGCTGGACAGCATGACACACAGACAACTCACACATGGTTATACAACCGGCCAGGCACAGAGATTCCACTGAGATTGTTTCACTTTGTTTCACAGAAGAAAATCAGGGTGGACAGTGTAAAAACTCAAATCAAGATAATCTTCCTTACTTCTCCACTATTCTCCAGATGAATTATCCCTTCAAGGGAAGAAACTCGGTTGGTCTGAGACAGACAGCTCTTGACAAGATCATGCTGAAGGTTTTTTTATCCCCTCATTCTCTTTCAATGCTTATTAATTGTTTTGTTAACAGCTATGGTGCCATGGACATCATACAATGTCTGAGTCATTAAAAAAGCGTATGACTGTCTGCTTCCTGCTGCTTTCTTTTGATGAAGGGGTCTGGGTCCTCAGGGGCTAAGACACCAGATGCTCATGAAACACCTGCCAAAAGAGCAGGAGGGGATGGAATGATGCATGTGGTGGCATCCAGCACAAGAAAATTAATAAAACCCAGAGCCTGACTGTTTCATCACTTCAACAGAAAACCACAACTTAAAGAGAGATCAGAGAGGATCTTAACACATCCTTGCGTGGCATCCCACACTTACTGCAAGCGTTATTCCAAACCAGGGACTTCTCTCCAGAAGGATGCTGGTTTGGGCAGTGTCTCTCAGCAAGCAGTTTTCAGTGCCACAGATGATATGTGCTCTGAGTCACTCAAGTACAACATACTTATTCAGCTCACCACAAAAACTGTTGCACTGTGCATCCTGACCTGTGGGAAGGCTGTCCCTCAGGTAACTTTCCCTTCCTATCCCATCAGGGTTCCTGGAGGAGCTGGCAGGACAGTGGAGGGATGACTCCTGCAGCAGGAGCTACAGAAGGCATGTGAACAGGGCTGTGAGAACATGTGTTGCAGTCACACCCTGCCTGCGCCCTTCTCTTTGGCCAAGGGGAGTAAAAACCATTAATACCAGATTCACAGATGCCCCTTGGCATGACCCCTTAGGGACACCCCAGACTGGAGGGGACTGCTCTCTCACTCAATTCAGCAAAAGTTGTGAGCAATCTGTAACACTTTTTTTATGCTGCGTCTTGGTCCTCATAATTTTCCTGCTTTTGTGCTCTTCTTAAACTTAGCCCGCTCCCTGCCGTGAGTGGTTTGGACTCCCATATGCTTATAGGTGGAAAATACTCTGACATTTGCAGTTTGCTGAGCCTGAACAGCAGCATGGAGTGAAGTGGCTGGTTTTCAGGCTGCAAGCACCTTGGCAAATCTCTCAGAGGATCAAGAACACAAACTTTTAACAACTGAAATCCAGGCTTCTCAAAATTACTTAAAGGCAGCTACACTCATCGGTGTGAAGAGAATGGGAAGGGGACCTAGAAAAAAAACAAAAGCAAATTCAAACAAAAAGTATCTCTAGGGGTAATATCAAATTCTGGTACTGTGAATTTCTAGAGACATGTCTCTGCAGAGTTGTCCAATATTTGCTTGAGATTCAGAAGTCCTCCAATGTAAATGCAACAGATCTAATGTCTTTCTGTGAGAAATGCTAAAATGAGAATCTCCAAACCAAAATCAATAATGTTTGAAACAGCAATTTTACTAATGGTGGCTCCGAATTACTTAGTCATGAAGAAGCTGGAGGTCCAATTTATACACAGAGATTTTTAAGATCATTGTCCTGGAAGTGTTGCAATATCTTTTCCCTCAAATGCATCATCATATACATCTTTCTACATTATTGTAGTAGAATATTCCTAGAAGGTGCTGCATCTATCTAATTTGGGTAATAATGGCTTAAACATATAAGCTAGCTTCTTCCTGAAGCCATTTGCTGAATAAGAAGATTTTGGTCTGATTTATTCTTTTACTTGTGTAATTCCACTTATTTTTAATGGGTTGGGATGGGCATAGTTCTATCCCCTGAAAACTAAATTAAACTCCTTCTTTCAGAGTATAGACTTGCAAAGACAGAGAAATCCAAGCTTGTGGCACTGGCAGTTCTTGGAAACTCAAGGAAACCACCCAAAAGTCCTATGTAAACATGTCCTATTAGCATCATAAGGATGTTAAAAAGCACAGTAATTTTTAAAGAAGATTGGGAAACTGCAAAAGCAGATTTCAACATGAAACTTTAGAAGTCCTTAAAGGCAATATTTAACAATGAAGAGTATTCAATAGTTTCTTTCAGAGGTCATGAGGTCCTGAACTTGTGTAATTACCAAAAAGTTGTTTCATGTTTGTGGGTAAATTGTAGTGACATAAAGCAACACTATAAAATTCTGGGTGAGGGTTTCAAAAATACTTGAACTGGGTCTAACAGAGTTCTTTCCTGTACTGCATTTCATCTCGATGCAAGATGAGTCAGAGTCAGACAAGGCTTTTGAAAAGCCCTTCACTTATCCTCAAGCATTCGGTTTCAGTGCTCCCATGTAGGAAAATAATATGCTTCCTTAACTTCAGACTATAAAAAATTACGTATTTCAATCATGATGTTTGGAAACGTGTATAGTTAGGTTGACAATAAACGCTGAGTTGCACTTCCTTATCACAAAAGAAGATATCTGCATGGAAAAGACCCTCAAACAGATGATCACTACTCAAGATTTTACTCCAAATCTTTAACACAATTACTGAAACATAGTTTGGTCCCACCAATGCTGCAAGACCACGGTGTGTTCCTGTGCTCCTTCAGCTTCTTCCTGTGGCACTTAAAGGGGCCATAAGGATAAGTCTCTATTCTTCATAAAGTCTTTTATTACAAGGTTGCTCAAGGTGCATTGCTGAAATCCTGTAAATGAGAGGGAGTATGTGAGGTTGACAAAGGAGATTAACTAGAAAAAAAATATGTAAGGCCTGGGGTATATTAGGAAAAAAAAACCCCCACAACCCTGAAATAGAACATTTCTCCCCTTCCTAAATTAAGTACATCAAGTTTCCACCTAGTTTTTATGTTGCAAACAAAAATTCATGTGTTGGTGAGTAATAGTTCTGATGAAAACTGTTTTGCTTTAAGTTGTTAAGTCTGAACCTTGGAGTTTCTGGATCTCTGACCTCTAGAAGGGAAAGGCCATGCTGGAGTCTTTCCTTCATTGGTGGCACTAAATATCAGCGTCACTGATTGGAAGACTTTTTGACAGCATTTTCTGCAAGACAGTGGTGAATAATCATGTAAATACAGTGTTTTCAAAAGTATTATGCTGAAGCTGTTCCTGCAGGCAGTCTGTCGTGTCTGAAAAGACATGCAATACCATGTGACTTTGGCTAACTAATCATGTAGCTCAAATATTGGATCTCAGATACATGAACAAAAAGTTGTGGTGAACAACTTGTGAGCCAGTCACAGACAGATGTTTACTTACGGAAAACATTCAGCTAATATTAAGTATTTCTGGAGAAGTCATGGTCTGTTTACAGGCAATTTCTGATATGAATGGACTTTATTCATCAATCAAAATGTTTAGTCTGAATTGGTTTCAAACTCTAACTGAAATGTAGACAGTTTAGGCCACTGCTCCTCAGTACTCTGCCTGTAAAACAGAGCTACCCAAGGTTCATATAGGCTGGTTCTGGCAGCCAAATGAGTAGTGTTGATGAACTGACTATTGTGGCTGCTCACCCTTGTGATTTTCCACGCATTTAAGAACAGCTGGATCTGTCTATAAGGGAAATGCGACACACTGTCTCTTAGTTTTATTGTTGTTTTTGGCAGTGTGGAAATGTCTTCAGCATGCTCCGTTACCCAATACCAGAAGACACACAACCTACTCATAAAGAATATGATTTCAGCTTGTATCTTACAGTGTGATGAGCAAGACAGATTTGAAAAATATTACCTTTAATAGCAGTTTAACAGTATATAGTCTTTGGAAAGCACCAACAGCTAAAGAGAAAACCAGTATTTTTACTCAAATGTCTCTGAAGCCACAGAGTCTGTGAATGGAGCCAAGGAATAAAGCCAGTATTCTCACTCTATGGAGATTAAAGCAAGAGTCATTCAGGAACCAAGGATGGTGACCAGGCTGCACAAACTGTTGTAATGATGGGATGTGCTGAAGTAGTCCCATACAAAATAATGTCTCATAAAGTGAAAACTAGTTGATGCTTTTTTGGATAAACTTGTTACTGAAATGATGAAAACATCCTTGTCTTTCGTTTTAGTAAGAAAGCCAGAGGCAGTAAATTAGGTAGGTTTGCTTGATGCAGATCTCAGAATACTTTCCTTCTTGCCAACTTTATTCAGGATTTTGACTATGCTAATCATGACAAACATCAGAGGTCTCAGGTGACTAGAAGAACGTGACTAACCTTCCACAAATATGTCCCTCCACTTCACAGTGGAAAATGAATGGAGGAAGCAGAAAGATTAATCACTACCTTAGTGCTGTATTAAATGTCATTTTTTCATGACACTGTTTCATGACAGTGAGGGAATGCTGGCTTTGATTTTCATGAAGAAATTATCCAGAAAAATGTAGGCTAATAACTCACAGTCCTGAATGTTCAGAAACCTGGGAAAAAAAACCCAAACAAACAAAGTGTGTGCACATGCACACACACATGCATACAAAAAAAAAAAAAAAAAAAAACCCAAAAAATTTGCTTCTAGCTTTTTGTCCCACATACATTATTTTTAAATTCCATGATTTCTTAAACTGTAAAGGATTAGGGCTGTGCTAGTCACTAGACAAATGATAGATGTTATTCCCAAGGGGGAAGAGATGGGGAATAAAGGAGAGAGGTTTACAGATCAAAAAAGAAATCTCCAAAGTGCTTTGATGAAAATAATAGCAATAAAATGAAATACATAAAATTATATACAAAATCCATATTGAATAAACACCACACCCACACCCTCAATGGTAATTATGTCACCAGCACCACTGATGCTATGGGCAGGCACTGGGGAAACTCCCAGACTGAGCTCATTAACAGACGGTAATTGGATTCAGAAGCAGGCAGATAGAGATTGAAGGCAGAATGTATGGAGTCCTCCTTGGATGCCAGCCATTGAAGAAGAGGGACTGATCCTCATAATTCCTCAGCTTTATACTGAATATGATGTATATGGGATGGAACACCTTGTTGGTTGTTTTAGTGTCACCTGTCCTGTCTGCTCCTCCTCACAGGTGAGGCCTTTTACTTCCTGCACCCACCAGCCTCACACACAACATTTGCCAGTGACCTTGTTCTCTGTTGGAACAAGTATAAACAAGAGCCTTGCTGCATACTGACCCTTGCTAGTAACTATAAACAAGCTTTATCCCTTATGGAAGCCAACACGGTGCACAAATATGCTGTTAACTTCAGAAAGCATAGTTAGTTGATACTTAGCTGAAAAGTAAAATCACTGAACAGAATCAATTCTGTTCTAGCTCAAACCAGGACATAAATCAACTTGACTTAAGATATCTGGGCACTGGGTCTTGGCTGCACAGCAAGTTCAAACAAGCCACAGCAGTGGAAGAAAGAGAAGAAGAAGGGTGGCAGAAAGCGGCTCAGTTCCCTCATGGGAACTGAGCAGTTCTGGCTTGGCCAGTAACACAAACAGAAAGCAAACAACACATCGAGCCTCTGCTGGTAAATTGTATTGAGTTATATCAGTGGAAAGAGCAGTCCTGAGCTCAGTGAGCACTTCTGAGTGAAGACAAAACCCAAAAACTTTCCATGCAGAACTAATAAATGAAGTAAGATCCAAGAGGAAATTCCTGTGGGAGTGCTATCAGCTTTACTGTGATGGAAGCTGGTTGCAGTCCTGGGCACAGGCCCAAACAGCTGGGACACAAACACCCTTCAGCCAAATACTGTCCAAGTGCTGATGCCCTGTGCCCCTAGCAGAGCCTCAGTGGCTCTCCATTCAGTGTTTTGGTTCCATCGGTGTCCCAGTCAGACATCTCCTATCTACTTGTCTGTGTAGCCACCAAAACACTGCTGCAACCCAGAACTGGCCAGAGGTCCAGTTGATTTGGAACCAGGCTCTCAGGGGCTAGAAGAACATGGGTGAAATGTCGGGTCTTGGAAACCTGATCAACTTTTCTCAGCTTTTTGATGCCTTTCTGAGAGTAACACTAATTTCTGAGGCTTGATATCATCTGAATTATATAAAATAATTGTGATATTGGACAGTCAAGCCCAAACCATAGCTACACAGAGCTCTTTCCCAGACAGTTGGAAGCGTGTGTGCATGCATGTTAAGAGACTCTCATCCCCTTCACAGCCCCAACACCTACTTCCTCAGGCTTGGCAGGAGAGGAGAAGTGGAGCAGAACCCAGCTCAGGTACAGCCTGCCCTTTGAATGTACCTGCAGACTGTGCATGTCAGGGGAGTGCTGCAAACCCTGTGCTCCCAGTGTGCTTTCCCATCTGGCACCAAACCTCCTCATTAGCTTGAGTGACAGGGGCCGTGCTGCCAAAAGGAGATAGTTTAATTACCATTTTCCTCCCTCCTCCCTTACGAAGTGGCTATAAAACTGCTCGTTGCTGAACCTGAGCCATCCCAAGGAACAGAGTGAAGGGAAATATTTAAGAGGGCTATTTATTTAGGCATGAGACCCACAGGCTTCTTTCATAGCTGTCTGTACAACTCTGAAGCTACCAAGTATTTCCTTAGCAAATAATATGACTTATTAGGACTGTCTTAGGTTCCTATGCACAAACTCTCAATCATCTCCACAAACAGATGGTGCAAAATGGAATCCAATACCAAAGATGCTGGTTCCCCAGACTGGAAGGCACTCAAGACCAGAGTTTCTGGACTTCCCCATTCTTGAACATAACAGCCTGCCTGAAATCCTCAAAGATGGGACAAGATGGGATTAGTTTACTGGGAAAGAAGGAAGTCAGCTAGTATGCACAGTTCAGTTGTTGCAAGATGTAATTCCCTGGTGCTATCTGCCAGCACACAGTATATGGAACATACTGGTAATCATTGGCCTGGTAAGCCCCACAGCAAGGAATTAAGTCTAATTAATAGACAAAAAATGCAGCAGATGTGAACAGACAGCATGAGACACACAGACCACCAAGAATGCTGGTTGTCCAGATAATAAACTTCTGAAGCATAAACTCAATGAAAACAAGTCTTGGATCTATTTATTGAACTGACTTTGGGGGACCTGGTAAAGAAAATGAAAGGAAAGTGGTTTTCTGTCTCCTGCATGAGGTGAGTGAGGCAGGGAAGGGAAGGAAACACTCATACTTGCAGAAATTTTGAAGCACCTTAAAAGAGCACTGAAGTATTGGGACTTGAAGCAGAATTTGGAGATGTAGTATGTGAATATTTTTTCTAAAAGAAAAAAATTCTTAAACCTGAAAACAAGAAACAGAGCAGGATCAAGAGTTCAGAAATCATCACTATACTTTGGCTATTATCTCCATGCATATCTTGAGGTATTAAAGCAGGATCATATATGGGAGTAGGATTCTAGCCTCCAAGGTGAAAGAACACAAATCTAGCCCCATAGACAGGCTTCCAAATGGCAAGAACAACACTCCCAATGACAATGGCTATATTCTGCATAATGCCACAAACTCAACCTGGAGCTACCCAGGAATTAAGACAGAGGCACACCAAACCAACAGAGCCTGAGGGACACAGACTACGTTCCTGGTGACTGAGAAAGAGCTAACAGCATGTCCTTCCTTCAGAGGAAGAGGTAAGAGAGACAGGGAATTTCAGACTAACCAACATAAATGTAGTTAACCAGAGAAATATCAAAGAAGTAATCAAATTATTTCTTTTGGGGCAAAAGAGATAAATAGCAATTGAAACAGATCTCATTGACAAATAATTTCAAACCATTCCTCATCCTTTCAAGGACAGAGTAACAGGTCTCATGAACGAGGTGAAGCAGAGATGCAATACATCTTGACTTTATAAACCCTTCTCATTATGTTTTTCAAGATATCTTTACAAGACAGATTGGGAAACAGAAATCGGGTGGGTACAAAACTGATTGGAAAGCCATACACAAAGAGTAGCTGTCAGTGCTGCAGTATTGCATTGGTAGCCAGGTGCTGAATAGACCTCCTGGGGACAGCATTATTCACTGTTTTCCTCAATGACAGGAAAGATGAAAGAAAAAGCATGCTTATTAAATTCAGATCTGCTGCCAAATTTCCAAAATGCTGAAAGATAGGGTGAGAGTTCAAAATTACCTTGACAAGTTGGAGCAGAGGTCTGAACTGGTAGAAAAGAGGAACAATTCAGGAAAGGAGGAACAATTCAGGAAGCAAGATGTTAAATGCCATTTTTGGATAGAAAAAAATTGCCTGGTTCAGTACAATATTGGATAAACTGACAAGATTGCAGAAGAAGACCTCAGGATTTTGCATGGCATCAGGCTGCCTGAACCAACAGTATCTGTCTGCTGCAGAAAAAAAAGCAGATATTTTACTGGGATGTGTATGCAGAGCTGTTGCAGGTCATGAAAAATTAGGCAAGGTTGAAAGAAAGATGGGAGTCTTGCCAGAAGACTGAAAGGTGATGCTCTACATATGTATTCAGATATGTAAAACTGCATAGAGGAAGAGGTTCAGCTCTCTTCTGTGCCCCCTCTAAGTTCGATAGGGAGTACTGAAGGGAACTGAAGGACAAGAGGTTTGAGTTTAGTTAGCTGTTAGGAAATGTTTTCTGAAAGCAAGGCCTGCAGCCACTGAAACAGATAACCTAGAAGGGCAATCCCCACCCTGATGACACACCAGGAATGGAAGGAGTTGATCCAGCCCTGCACAAAGGGGATGGATACATGGTTTTATGGAAATTCCTTCTCAGCTTTATTTTGTGTGCTTCTAAGGGCAATAAAACAATAACCCAAACCAAGATAAAATCAATTGTCCAAGCTGAAGTGTGGTAGATATGGTGTGAGATAGCTGCAGGCTCAGGTGTGTGAAACTTTTGACACTGAAGAAGCAGCAATTGCCAGGAGGCCAAAAGCTCACAGGCCTGGGAAGGTGGGATATGGGGCAGTGCTGGTGGGACTCAAAGAGCTGAGGGAGGTGGCACAGCCCACCACTCTGGCCCAATGGGCACACCCTGCCCACCTGCCCACTCAGCACCCAGAGAGGGTCTGGCCATGTCCCAGCCCTGCTGCCCAGCCTACCCCGGGATGTCTGGAGGAAAGCAGGGCCTGTTGGCAGGGAGGGGGCTGTGGTGTGCCCTGTGGTGAGGCTTGGCACTGCAGAGGTCAGCAGGGAGTAGGACGTGCCTGTCCCCTGTGGTGCCAGCAGGTCTCTGAGTGTTTGCTTTGGTGGTTTGAGATGGCTAAAGGTTGTCCAAGCTTTTCCACTCTAAAGACATTATCTTTGGTGACCTATAAGTTTCTAAAGTTATCAACTGGGAGAAAAATTACAGTCCTAAGCTCAGATAAGAGAAAATTCTCAGTGACCTTTTTTGAATATTGTGGGCATGGGCATACAGAGTATTTTCATTACTACACAAGTTTAATTGTCTTCTCTGAACATATGTGTCAATCTACAAGGCAAGAAATAGTTTTGAAATATGTCAGGAAGGCAGAGAATAAGAGATCCTTGAAAATCTGTTGATAAATGAAACACAATTGTCAAGATATGGTGTATGTGATCACTTAGGATTTTAATAGTACTAAGCTTGAAAAAACATTTCTAGCACCTTAACAAAACAGTACTTACAAACAAGTGCAACATAGCTTAAATCAGTTTTTTTAATGTCTTATTGCATTCACTGTCTCACTCTTGAGAACCTGTCATGGTTGACTGAGTGCTTTTGCTCATGCCAAGTGGTCAGTAACACCACAGCCAAGTCTGCAACTCTGCCCAACAGAGATTTGAGCTGGAACTGAGAAGTTACAGAGCTTTTGAAAATAAACTTAGCACGAGACACCAATTAAATTTATCAGCAGAGCCTTACTCATGTCACTCTTTGTGCTTAAACTGTGGAGACGGCCACAAGTTTTGTGTTGTTTCAGGTTTAGCTACAACTGATCAGTACCTTTCTAAGTGCCAGGGTTCCTGTAGCTCCTAAAAACCTTGTCAAGGGTTAGGACAGATCATGTAGGGCTTGTTGTCACAGATAGGTGGATGACCAACTTCTCCAACCAACTGCTGAGTATAGTCAAAAGTACTTTCTGGTAAAACAATCGCTGTAGGACAGAAGCTGAAATAATTTAGGTCTTGGGTACTTTGCTTTATAAAAGCAGTACACCAGGGCTCCCAAGGGAGGTCGAAGGGAAACAGTTAGATTGTGAAAGAGGAGTCAGGGGCTGAGAGGGGAAGGCAGTAAGGAATGGTTGTGTGGTACATATCACTGCCCATAGGAGAGAATAAGCATTGTTATGCTCCCCTGCCTTACCTGCTGGCTGAGCAGCCCAGAGAAGCACTGGCATGACCAATGAAATCAAGTGAAAGACTCGCAGGAGTTCAAGGGATGTTGGGCCAGCCCATGTGCATGTTTTTTGTGGGCAACCATATTGCGTGGAGTTGTTAAAATGAGGAATAAGCACAAGTCATTCATGTGTGTGCAGTTTCTCTGGTTTCCCTTAGAAGATCCAGGAAATTCTTCAGTTTATTTTTTTAAAATTTTCTTTTTATGGAAGTCAGACATTCTTATCACTGTCCCTTCACTCATGAAGTTTCTCTTGAAAACTGTATGAGAAGTTTTCTATCTCAGACAACCAACAGTCAGATGACTGGTCCTCTCCCATACAACAACGCTGGAGAGTCAGTTGGGACAAGGACATATAGGTGCCCCTGCCAGGGCATGCTGCCGTCCCTGTGGGGTGGCATTGCAGAAAGGGGGACAGCTGCCAGGTGATTCATAGCTGTGCAACTCCCTGGGCTCTGCATGCATCTGAAACTTCCCCTGAGAGAAAGAAGCAGAAACAGTGACGAGAGCCACAGAAGTCAGCTGAGGGCTGGACAGTGATCCTTGTGGGAGATCAGCATTTCTGATAGTGTCACATGGTCCAATGGCTGGAAGTTGGAATCAGGCAAATTCATATTTGAAATGACTCCCTGCTTTTCCAAGCAGGGTCAGAATCATGATGCAGATTCATTACTTCCTTGGCTATTAAAGGAGAGATTGGATATCTCTCCAGAAGATGTGCTTTGATGCAGGACAAATGTCATCTGTGCGTGCAGCTGGGTCAAGCCCAATGGCTGCAGTGACCATTTCTAGTGCTGGCATTTGATACATTTCCTATCCTCAAGGGCTTGTTCTGCTGCCTTGCTGTCCATCTTGTTCTTCAGCTCCTTTTCAAGCTGATGATTGAAGGCAAAATACATGTTCTGGGAGATCAGTTAATCCCCCCTGGGACATTTGAGAAGCAAATTTTTACTCTACTAATTACTTCTGTAAAAGCAAAGGTGCATCATAGCTGGGGGTGGTATTTATCAGGATGTGGAGCACGGAGCCCTGAACAGCCAGCACTGGTGTCAGGCTGGCACAGCCCCTGCTTGGGAGGGGTGGTCTTCGTTCACAACTACCTTCCACATTGGATATGTCTTACACCATGGCCCTTTCCCCAGGACTACCTCGGCTGCAGGGCAGGTGCAGAGGGCATGAATTGGGAGTGGTATGGCCAGGAGCTCCCTATGCACAGGCAGGTGGCTGCCCCAGCGTCCCTGCAGCCCACGCTATGCCTCTCCTGCCATTGAGGGACATTTCTGCCCATCATCTCCTCACCTTCCCAGTTTTCCTTGGAATATCGACCCTGCTGAAATCTTAGCCCTCATTGTGAGATAAACAAGTGAAATGCAACAGTCACTGAAACACGCAGGGACAGAGTATGTCCTGTCTTTATTCACTGTGCTTTGGAAAGTGTTCACCGGGCTGTGGGCAAGTCCAACATAATGAGTGCCATCTGCTGGCAGACGTGAATAGGGTATTTGTGGTAATGGAGTAGACAGCGTGGGGTTACGGCAACTTATGTGTCTTCTCTTTGGTGTTGCAAGGCTGTGTTTGCATCCCATACCTCCTGTTGCACTATGGCCATAGGTGCCAGTGACCAGACAGATGGACGAGCCTTGTGTCATCTTCTGCATTTTTGAGCTGGTGCTCCCTGTGGCTGCGTGCTCACAGAGGCACATGGACAGCTATGAGAGCAGGGGCCTTGGTGTGCAGGACTGGCATTAACAGAGGGCAAGAGAGAGCCAAGGTGGATTAGCCAGTGGGAGGGTGCGCAGGAAGGTGTGGAGAATGGTGCTGACCCACCACAGGAGAAGGCAGCCTTGAGCAAGTCACTTTGCCCATGCCTTCTTTCAGAGCAGAGTCCTCGTTTCTGGGCAGATCTGCCACTGTTGCTCATCTGGTGAGAAAGAAAGCTTCTCAAAAGATAAGAAAATAAATACCCGTCACCAAGTATCCTTTTTTTTTTGTGCAAATACAGAAGTATAATAATGCAACAAACCTCAACCCTTTGTTGGGCAAAAATATTCCTGCGCAGGAGCTTCCAAACAAGAGTTCTGTAGGAAGTTTTTGTAAACAGATACGAGGACTGAGCAGCACTTCGGAGATGTCATTTTTGGTCACCAGTGGATGATGTAAATACCAGTAGAAAAAAAAGTATTCTATGATAATTGTCTATGAGATAGTTATACTCCCAGATAACCAGTGAAAGAAGACAAAAGTGTAATTATATGTACTTATTAGCTAAAAGAGATGAAGTATGGTGTTGACTTGGAGGGGACTAAACTGCAAAACATTTTTCCTGCTATAATATGCACTTACCACCCTTTTAATTTTGCAAAATAGTTGTTTCCTTCCTGCCAGTTTTTCTATGCAAGGGGATGTAATTTTTAAGACCAAAACTGAATGAGGTTGTCAACCTCAAAGACAATTGGTCTTGCAACAGCCTTTGGGTGTGAAAATGAAAGCTCTGCAGAATGAAAACCATAAGCAGTATTTCTACTATTTTGGCTTGAAGTCTCATTAGAATGGTTGTTCATTCCAAATTTTCCAAACCAGAACTAATGGAGAAAACACTTCCTGAGTTAAGATCTGCAATGGACCTGTGAAGCTGTACCACAGGCAAAATGGGAAAAAGAGGATTTTTACCAAATGCTCCAAATGCTGGTTTGGTCATCTGCCATGTTAAGATTTGATGGGCAATGCCTATAAAACCACTGTTGCCACAAACATGTTTGGATTCATGGCTTTTCTAGATGTTATAGACACAATAAGAAGTTTGACAGGCAAAGTCAAGAAAAAAATTATTTAAGTCAAATGCCTAGGCAGGAAGCTAACAGAGAAAAGAAAGTCACATTCCAAAAGAGTTATTTTCATGGTAAAAGTAACTCAATGCAGGAAAGCTGGAGGGTATTTATTTGCATTCTTGGAGGTACAGGAGGCTAATTAAGGCTGAAATATGTAAGACTGACTGTCTACTACTAAACTAGACAATAGTAAAGAAAAGCAAGAAAGGTCTTCAGAGATGCTTGAGGATTCATTTCAATAAGACAACAATCAGAAAAACTCCAAGTCAAACCAGGGAAATAATTGACCAAGAAGAGAGATGAATAATGAAGGGCAATGTTTTGGAGTGCTGCTGAATTGGGTTGTTTAATGGACAAGAAGACCTTAAGGACACTGAAGGTCTGTAGGAAAAGATTAAGGAAGGCATCTCAGATTAAGTCTAATTCTGTACAGACTTCTATAATGTTTTGTATTTGCAATGAAGAATTCAGTCAGATGCTTTCTATACTGAATTTTTTATAAAAAAAAAGTCTGCTTTTGCACAGGCTAGTGGGATGACTACACTTGTTGTCTGCATCTGCATGGCTGTTTGCAAGCCCTCATGCTTTGGCAGGTGTGCAGTGTGACCTCAGGTGAATCTGGCAAGAACAAGGCATGCTGTTGCTCCAGAAGCAACAGATTTAAATAAACCAGTGTGAGCAAACCAGGCCCTGGAGGTGCATCCCTTGGGGAAGGATTTAAACTTTTCAAATTCTGGTCTACATGTGCCACTACTCTGCAAAAATAAGATTAAAGATGGGAATTACCAGATGTCAACTCCTGTAAAAAGACCTCCTCTGGCAGATGTAAGTACCACCTATCAGTGATATGATGATAAAACAGCTTGTGGCTCTGAGCTGTCACATGGTAGCAGGATGCAGGCTGACACCCACATGGTCTGGGTGGCTTTAGACCTGGGGGATTGGACTCAGCCCTTTGCCCACTGATAGCACAGGGTGAGAATTTGAGCTTTTAAGCTCTTTTCAATCTCTCCTTACATTTGTGGTAAATGCCAATACACTAAAAGCTTGATATTGTCCTCTCTCAGCACCTATATATGTATTGTAACCATTGAACTATGCTCTTGCTGTACTAGTCTAGCGTATTTATTTCCCTACCAGCAGCCTCTCTAGGACTGAAGGTGGGTGTTGTTGAAGCGTGGTACACCAGCTATTCCAATACATTACTTTCTTACTGCACTTAATCTAAATAATTCTTGTTTGCGGAACTGAGCTTGAAATGGTCAAACCGTGAAATTTAGTCATGCTGGGAGGACAACAGAGATCTGGAAAGCTGATATGGCCCACTGTAGCCAGGCCAAGCAGAACATATAGCTCTGATCAAAAGTAAGGTCACTAGATGTTTTTTCACTGACTTCAGTGGGTTTTGGCCTCTGTTCAAGTATCCCATGCAAGTCCATGGAGAAACGGAACATGATGCAGAACATGCCTATTATGGCTCGCTACAGACCTTAGTTTTGCTCAAAGGGCCAGGTGAGAACAGTTCTTTAGACAGGGGTTATATCCATGGGTGAACATTTGCACGTGAGAATCCAAATGTGAGAAGAAAGGCTGTCAGTTCCCTGTGCCCATCCTTGTTTTGTGAGCTCTGTGGTTATGGAAACATGATGTATTAAGTAAGCAGCTTGCCAGTTGCTAATGTAATAGCCTCTCTCAATCCTATTTATTTATACTTGGAAAATTAAGAATGTAAACTTCTTCCCCAAATATTTACTGTTTATTTTTACAACATGTGCTTTTTAAAAATTAATCTCCAAGTGCATTTCATGATTACTCCTGTAGCTAATTATTCAACTTCATGCAGGAAGGCAGATGCATTATGAAGGGGACTCAATTCTTTGAGGTTCTTTTGTAAGCAGTTCAAAGAGAGGAACCCACAGATGCTTCTAACTGAGACGGACAGAGAGATCTCAGCTATACAGAGTCAATTAACTCTCCACTAAATAGCTTTATAATCTCTTCTTAAAGATCACATATTAACAGAGATGCCTTGTTTATAAACAAATTTCTTCATTTCAGAGAAATATACATCTAGTAGTAAACATTAGTAAGGTTTCAAGAGGTTTCTGCTGCTGCTCCTGTGATCTCGTGTGCTTGAAGTGTTACCCATTTTCCTGTTCCTCCATGCTTAGCATTTTAAATAATAGCATATAAAATCTGAAGTGGTAGAGAAAAAGAAGCAGCATAATACGTCGGACTGGGTTTTTCCTGGAGGACACATTTCCTCCACTTGGAGTCTGTGCTGGTTGAAAATGGATGGACTGAATCCAGTGTAACATGGATCAATGTGTGCAATTTCCAGGTAGAGTTTTAGGAAACAGATGTGAAAAGCTGGACTCCTAAAGCAAGGTTTGTCTCCACTAGACTTAGTCGTCCACAGTGCATTTGCACAGGGCAAATCATCTCTGTTTTAGAAGGAGCTAATTTGTGTTTATTTCTCCACTGTGTAAAGGCAGTCTCTGACTTACTTGTTCTGCTGTTTGGTGAGGTGGAGCCTACCCTTATCTTGCAATGCATGAAGATCTCATCTTCAAAAGTATCAAGCTCTATGCTTGCATAGGACTATTGACTTTGGTCACTGGGAACTGCCTTCACCTTCCCTTCTCTATACTCACATGGACCATCTCCCCAGTGTTCAAATGTGCTGCAGGGCTCTGTTGACACCATGTCTATAGATTTCTATTGCACATATATCAATCTGTGGGAGCTCCATGGTTTCTTATGTGAAGGTGTATTTCTCTAAAGACACCAGCGTGCTGCTGCCCTCCATGGGGTTCGCAGCTCCCTCTGAGCATAACTGTGGTTTGGATAGCTTCACCGTTGACACTGAGAGTTGCCCCTAGGTGTCAGAAGTGAAGCTCTAGTGCAGTTGGGAAACGCAGTTATCTAAACGCACACATTTCTCAGCTAGGTAGCTTTAGGCCAACTAACTGAAGAGCGATGAATGAGCTGGAGGCAGAGTCTGAGGGAAGTCTCAGGAAGGCACACGGGATCCAGGGAGGTGGGGGAGGTGGGGTGTAGGAAGACAGTCCAGCCCACACATGGAGAACCCTGCTTTGCACTAACATCACACTGGAGAAGATCCTTCACCGATGGGAACACCCTGCTGCTCTTATCTTGGAAAGGTCTCTTTGACACATCTCTCACTATAAGACCAAAAAACTGTTTCCACACATATGGCCTAAATTTCTTTCCCCGTTTCTCATGTAGATAACCCCTAAACTCCCCTTCCTGCACCCCTTACCCTGTCTTATTATTTATGTAGGACAAAAACCAGAAAACTAAGACAGTTTACTTAATTTTTTAATGACAATTTTACAAACATTGTTAGTTGGCTAGTTGCGTTTTCTGGGGGGTGTGGAATGTAGGAAAGAATAGATTGGTTTTGTTTTGAGATAATTTTTTTTTCTACTGTGTTACAGTTTCTGTCTTTTCCCTATAACTCTTGGCAAAGATTCGTAAACTAAATGAGGAGAAGGACTCCAGATGAATAAACCTGTGTGAAATTAAAGGATTGTTATGTTGTTTTTTGGTCTACAGACTCTAATGAATTAGTAGGTTGGAATGATCTGTCCATGGTGGACCAATCCCTGTTTTCCAGACCTTCAAGTTTGGACACTGAGGAAGACCTTTGTAAAGAGGTAATTGTTTTGAAGAGTCCAGTTTTCCTGGACAATATGAAAACCAGGAGTTCAGAACATGTTGCAATAATTTTTACCATAGTTGTGCTTTTCCCAGCAGATGTCTGAATATTTATGATGCACATATATTTATGATGCACATAAACATCTTTAGCTTACAGAAGGGAAGCTATAACAGATAAACAGAGAGTCAGCTTCCACTGCTCCAACAGTTCTGTGTGCAAACCTATCACATCACCTTCTGGGTCAGCAGACAGGCTCTGCTGTACTGAATAAATTACCTCTAAATGATCCTCTTGAATATAACAACATTTCTTCATTTAGCTTGAAGAAACATCATCCAATGAGAAATGTGGATTCTAGACCTGGACATATAGACATATAAAACAGATTACAGAACTTTAATGAGGAAGAAAAGGAGACAAAAACATAAGAAAAAACATTATAGATGAAGAGATAAACTCCAAGAATATTTTATAAATGAGGTAAAAATAAAACCACGTCTGGCTTTATACTGAAACTTGAGAAGGTCTGGCAAACAAAACCCTTAAATGGTCCTGTGTTGACTCCTGGAGATAACAAGAAGATAATGTTCATCCTTTTCTCTGAACACTTTGGATACTGACAGGTCACATTAGCAGAACTTGCAGCTAAGTTGTCCTTTAGATAGATAAAAGAGACAAGAATGCAGTTTCTGAATTTTAATAAAAACCTGAACTTCCTTTCCTAATCTAAGGCTTGGTGTAGGAGGTGAAGGATAACTTGGGAATTGCCCATGGTGGGACCCCTTTCCAAGTGGCCATCTGGACCCTTAGTAACAGAGACCACCTGCTCACAGTCCCTCTAGAACTTCTTGTGAGCCCAGTTAGGGCCTCTCCATGGCTCTTGATGGGAGTTCACACATTGGTTGAAACAGTCCTTCCTGAGATGCTGCTGAGCTAGTGTTGTGTGTGGGTCCATCTTCCTGAGCACAGCCAAGGAGAGCAGCATAAGATCAAATGGTGGTGAGATGCTGGCTGCCTCCTGTCTCTTCTGACTCCAGCTCTTGAGCTCACTCACACAGAGCAAGGAAGAGCAGCAGAGATCCTGCTCCTACCCACTGAAGGGTTAACATGAAGTTTAGGTGAAGGAGTTAAAATCCCCTTACACCAGAAATTCCAAAGTTTCAAGGGGCAGTGTGGAGTCAGGCAGCATGAAGATGGCAATGCACAGCTGGGAATTGTTCATGGTGGATAATAGTGGAATACGGAGCTGTTTACTGAACTGGTTAGGAAAAGTAGGGATCATGCAGGACGAAATTTAGCATTATTGAGTAGGGATGCATCTGTGCACATGGTGGCTGGAGCTGACATTTTAAGTAGCCTGGTAAATTTAACCTTAGTGGTTGAAGCTTTTCCTAACATACATTTTTTTCAGTTTGTTCTCATTTTCATTGTGCAATTTTTATCTTAATTTCATAAGTGATCTTTAAAGTCAAATTAATCAAAAAGAGATGTGGTTTAACAGTGCCACTGTTCAACAAACAGAGGAGTTAGCAGCTGGCACCTGGAATAAGATCTAGTTTCAGTGAAGGTCTGTCCACATGCACAGTGTTTGTAAGGTCCCATTATAGCCCACAGAGCTGACTGAGTCAGCTGCACCTCGCCAGCACGTCAGCTAACCAGCCACCAAAAGCAGCTTTAAGTTTCAAAACAAGCCTCTAGCACCTCCTGAGACACCATAAGGCATGTGAGAAATCTGCACAGGACTGCCAAATACAGCGCAGGAGCTACGGGAGACTCACACCCTGTTGGAGTGGCACATGGGAGGCAAAATGGATAAATGAGGGCACAGAAAATGTCACAAGTTTAGACAATCATAGATCTGCACTGACTAGCTTATGTCCATGCCTAGGCAACAACTCCATGCAGTGTGTTTCAGTGAAATTAGGCAGTCTTTAGACATCCATGAACCCATATGTTTCCAGCAAGTTTCAATCAGGGCAAGCACAAAGCTACCCGCAGAATTCTGAATTAGTATTACATAGAGGTTCTTGAAAGCAGAACCCTGGGATCAAGCAGTTTCTATTTTGGGTGGCAGTTACTGACATTTAACTTCTCAAAGAAAGATTATATTGAGGATTTTGGTGGGATGAAGTCCCTGAGCAAGGAATTACTGTGGAATGAGAGTATTCTCTACTCTTCACCCTGTTTCTGAAGTGCTGGGGTTTAAACCCCCAGCCCTGAACAAGGGTTGGCATATAGATGATGTCCACAACCAGGCAAGAAAGACCCTCCTGACTGATTTTCACCCAGGGTCTGGCCAGCCTTGGGTGGGAACTGATTAGGAGATCACCACCAGGTGCCCCCACCTTCCACATTAACTTGGAGGTGGAGCAAGAAGCCATCTCTATAGGAACTGACTGCTTGCAGTGGAGCTGGGAGGTTTGTTCACACAGTGGATGTGCTGTGTGGGGATTCTGGTTATTGAAGGGTCTCCCTGGGTCTTCATAGGAAGTGGAGTTTCCAGGATGGCACAAGAAGATTGTGAATTTCTATCTGGGACTCATGGCCTGGTTGGTTCCATCTCTCATGGCTTGGATCCTTGGCCAGCTTGCTCCCTTCTGCACAACCTGTGTTCTGAATGAATGCATTAGCTTGTTCCTCACGCCATCAGTGGGCTGCCTTAGATCTCTTGTGTATGATTTAAGAGTGGAGGGGGGGTTTGGTTGCTGATCTGCCTGTTAATGTTAATATCCTCCCTAGTTGGGCAAACAGTCAGCAGAAGACCTTCCCAGCCACCTGTCATTGGATATGGGCATATAATATGTGTAGGTGGACTTTGAGTCTGATCCAGCTTGTCTACTGATATTTTTCTATCAGAATTTAGTAAGAGAATTCTCTTACTAATTTCAGACACTTGAAAGAGCATTGGTCTGAAACACTATAAACCCAAGCCCCCTTTATCAGTGAAGAGAAATAGGTATCCCAGTGTCTTAAGGCAAGAAGACGTGCACCTCAGGCTTTTTTTCCCCAGGAGACTCAAGGTGACTGACTTGAGCTTAGTTGACTAGTTTTAGGTATGTAAGTGAGGTGATAGGACTTTCACCTGTTGTATTCCTAGGTATAGAGAGAGTCTGGGGGACTTGAAGAAGAGATTTTCAAGTACTAACAGCTTCTATTCAGATCACAAGAGTTCTTGGCATCCAGTAAAAAGAATTAAGAGTATGTTTGATTCAAAGCCTTTCCCTTCCACACCCACTCACTTGCCTTTTGATTTGGAATTTTCCTGCCAGGATCTGAATAATCTACAACATACTGACTGGCATGGTTCCCTCCAGCTGAAAGAAAAATGAGAGGGAGAGAGAAGATTACTTCTTCATCTTGCCAGCAGGCTTGCTTGAAACAAAATCACTGCATTGGGCTGTTCTTATGGCAACACTCCTGTAAACTGCTGTGTGTGCAGACAAAGAGGCACAACTTGTGCACAATACTGATGCCAACCAAGCCATAATCTGATGTGGCACTAACCAGTGGGTAACAGTGGTGGTGATGCACTGTTCCCTCCTATCTGCTTGCTCAGCAGGTAGCACACTGCAAGCTGGGCTGCAGTGAGAGTCCAGCTATGTGGGTTTCTGTGCAGTTAGCAGCTGTATATGCTATCCACACCATCAATGGGATTGTTCACATGCTTAAAATTAAACACATGTTTAAGACCTGACAGCCCCTCCTTACCCATATGAGGCCCTTGGATGCTGATCAGGACTGCACAACCCCTGAACTCTCTAAGAGTTCACCGCTCTGCAAACTGATGGTGCTCAGCTGTACTGTCCAGGCTACTTCCCAGCAGTAAATACCCCCCTGCTTTGCAGTCTCCTCGTGTCTCCAGAGCCCTCAGACACTGAATACCCTTTCAGTGACGCACCAGTGTTCAACCTGGAGCACTCTATGATTTCATTTTCCTACAACCTGTTGTGATCCCCCTCCCAGAGATCACAGCCTGCTAGCAAATCCTTATGATAGAAGTGTGTTCGTTGGCTAACCCAGCCTTCTCGTGCAGGCTCACTGGAACAGAAAGCCTTTCTCAGCTTGTGTTTAAGGGATGCAATGCTGAAGGAGGAATTCACCAGTTAATCCTCTTCTAGGGGCGGGTGTTTTCCATACCTACACAAAAGGAAGAAGCTATTATCACCAATAATAGCTGCTCTTGCTTTTCATTAGACTTCTGTTATCCAACAGAAATGTAACAGCAATTCAGGATATCTACTGAAGGTCCTAGCAAGTCTGGAGCAGCTGCTCTTAGTGGTGTCCTCAATGGATGTCGAACCAGAAACAGAAAACCAGACACATGCAATCTTAAGTCAACCCTCATCATTTACAGGGTGCTTTTCTCTGAAAGGAGAATGTATGGGTCAAATTGGTCTTTGTTCAGGCATCCTTCCTGGCAGAGAAGAGAAACCTCTGCTCAGACCCAGCAATATAATTTGGCATTCAGTGGGGAGAAACTTTTTTTTTTTTTTTGTAAAAATGGCTTTAGATCATTTGAAGGTCCAAGGGTCTAAGCCAGACCTTGTGAAAGAGGCAACATTTCATTCAGCACAGATCGTGATATTGTTCTGTTGACACTTTAAAATAAATTTGAATAGCAAAGATAGGGCTGGCTTCAGTATGAAAAGCCAAAAGCTGTTTTTTGCCACCAAGAAAAAGGCATATTTTATTTCTGTGTATAAATACTTTTAAAAAAAAAAAAAAAAAAGTCTGTTTTTCTCATTGATCAGCATTTCTTAGAGCCAAAAAAAAATACTTAGCTTCAGGTAAGAGCAAGATAAAATCTGATGTGTGAGGCCATACGGAATCTGCATTAAAAGATTTCTTTAGGCAGCTGCCTTCTCAGACTTGGGGACAATTTTGGTTGCAGGGATGAAGAGAGAAAAGGAAAAATGAACTACCCATTAATAATTTTTTAAGTGCCATTTTTTAATATTTCAGTTATTTAAAAATAATAGAGAATTACAAAACTTTCCTTTTTGGGTATCACTACCAATATTTGAACACCGTATTTACCTACAAATGTCAACTGCCACGCATATTTCTGGTTCAGAAAATAGATCCAAATATAGCTGACCTACATACCTTTGCCTTTTCTGCATGTGATAGGGTGTGCCAGCTGACTTTTTTTTGACTGAGCAGAGTGAGCAGATGAAGAGCATCAGTGGTGATGGTCCAACTAGCGTGCTCTATCCATCTGGATCACATCAGCTTTTTTACTTCATGGAAGGACATAGGAGAAGGGCAAAGGAAAAACCTGATCAATCGCTCCCTCAGATCAGCTGGCCACTTACATAAACTTCAGGCTCATTTCATAAAATATGACCCCAAAACTCTTCTAACGTCACCATACTTAATGACTATCAACTCAACCCACTCAAAAGCCTACTCAGCAGCTAGAATGCTTAATCAAATGCGTGAGCAAAATATCCCTGAAGATCCCATCACACAATGTACATTCTAACAA
The DNA here is from genome assembly GCF_000691845.1 of Merops nubicus. Classification (NCBI taxonomy): domain Eukaryota; kingdom Metazoa; phylum Chordata; class Aves; order Coraciiformes; family Meropidae; genus Merops; species Merops nubicus. Next base: position 27,130 of record NW_008612914.1, read on the forward strand.
CTTTTAGTGAATACTTACTGACTTAGCTCAGCTACTTTAAAGTTATGTTTTACAGTGATTTAAATAATCCTCTTGCTCGTTCAGGACCTGTTCAGCAGTGAGATCATTGATGAGAACAACACATGAAATCTCTGTTCTATTTGTTTCTGGCTGAACATGTGCTCCTCTCACAGAAAGAGAATGACTGCTCAATCCATTCCCCTACCCTTGGGTAGGGACAACTAAGTAATTGCTCACTGGTGCTTGTCTCATCTCTTCCTACAGACCTACAGTGATGGAAACTGTATGGGCTCCACAGGAAATCTGTCCAAAAGTTTCACTGTCCATAATGCTGCAAAGATCTTTCTAATGTCTTTTCCTAGTTAAGTACTGAACAGCTCAGTCAAGAAATAGAACAACTTTCTTTTAAGTTTCAAGGACCCTCAAAGTAAGCTTTCTGGAGCAGATGAGTCTTCTAACAGTGAGGAATGTATGGCTACATTTTTACAGAGGTTCAAAAGAACAAGTAGATACTTGATTAAAAAGATGCAAGTTCAAGCTTTGAAACCCTCTTCCATGCACAAGCTGAGTCTCTAAGGGTTTCAGCAGCTCTGCCTGCAATTAATATAAAGTTGCATTGACTATTTGACTCTTTCTAACTAAAGTGTGTTATCCGACCATGGGTAATATTTCCTTGATGTGCAATAGCAGTAAAAATTCTTCATCCTCCAAAAGCCCTATTTATCCAATTACAACTGTACCTGTCCTCCTTTGTTTTAATGTATTGAGCTCTATCGTATCAGGCTCTTTAGACACAAGCTCTCTTCCTCTCTTTTCTCAAACTTTTCCCAAAAAGGGGTTAGAAAGCTATTGCCTTTAACAAACTGGTAAAACTGATTTCTTGTCTTCTTAAAATGCTGCCATATTGTGGGAGCATGTCAGATGCCTCAGGTTTGGACATAGTCACTTAAATATATCTTACTCCATGAGGACAACACTGCAATATCCAGCATGTAACCCTAGGGATGGACGCAGTCATCCAGTCCCTGTGGTTGTTGCAGTAATCTTATGCTTTGTCACATCAGCAGGATTGTACGTGGGGGAAGGACTGTGAGGATCACAATTTAAACCCCAGCTTTGGGACATGTGACAAAGTACGTTCTTTGCTTTCCTTCCTGCTCTTGCACAGAAAATAAAACCACCATGTTTTCGTATTATAGTGGGTAAAGTCACAATTTCTACTGGCTCTAGCACCAGTATTTTCTTATGTAGGAACTCCCCCCAGGCAGACTGACTGCTGGTCCCTTGCTTGTCCTTCCTACCGTGCACAACAGCTGGGATTGATATGTTTGAACCCATCTGTATCTGATCTTTCTGTACAGAGTTGAAAGGAAAAAACAAGATATAGGACTTGGCTTTCTTTAAGCAGCGAAACGCAGCTAACCCCTGGCCTCATGAGACTAAGAGAACTGTTATTCCCTGTCACAGGATGCTTCAAGAATGGAGACGCTGTCTAAATTGTAGAGGTCTGGTCCAAGATGTTTCCAAGAAGGAAGAATGAAAACTGGCCTGTGTAAATGTTTTCACAAGAGAATAAAGTTGTATGCTTCTGGCCTGTTTTTCACTTGCTAATCAATACTGAGCCCTCAACAGCACGGAATCAAAGCTTCTCCCTTAGGAAGATGGGGAGCTTGAATATGCCTGCTGACCTGCCAGCTCCAGCCCTTTTAGGGGAAGACAGCTGCTTCCACAAACCACTTGCCCCTCTATTACTTCCTCCACTGTTTTGCTGCCTCCCTCCCCATGCTCTGTGGTGTAATGGTTGGGGAACTCTGGTCCTCAAGTTGCTTAAATCACTCCCTTCCCATGATCACCTCTATCCAAGCTCCTCTCCTTCCAGAGGGGACTGAGGCAGGTTCACTGTCCTGTCTCTTCAGGACCTTGAAGGTCTGCTTGTGGTTTCCCACTCACCGACCAGCTCATTACTCTAAAACTGCAGGACTTAGGAGCTCTCGTGCCTCTCTTTCTCTTTCACATACTGCCACACGAGATACGTTGTTCCTAGTACAACAGAAGAGTGAGAAGTGTCTCTGTGATGGACCAAAACTGACAGAAATCTATTGTCTCTGAATGATGAACTCTGTCAAGCAGCTATTTGTACACAGTGGCCTAAATTGCAGTTTTCTATGTCAACAGAAAGCAATACACAAAAAGACAGATACCAGTCTCACAGCACTTTTTTCCAAAGTCCTGAATGGTCTGGAGATAAATTACCATGCAAAAATCTTTCTTTTCAGCCCATATATGAGCTAATCCAGAGCTTTGAAACTCAGTGAAGATGACCTGTATGTGACATGTTCTGCTCGCAGGATATCGTTATCCATTTAAGTTACTATGGGAACAAGTATGCACTTTAGCACCTAGCATTGAAATACCTTTTGAAAACAGTTTTTAAGGTTTAATCTTGCCCTTTCTAAATACAGATTGTGGGGTTCCTCTCTCTCACATGGTGCACAAGTTCCCATCGGTACTTTAACTCAATCAGTGTCTGTCTCTCCAGCAATCACCTTGCCCTCTGGTAAGAGAGAAGTAGGCCAGGTAAAATCTTTGTGATCTCCTGGTACTACAGTAGAACAAGGGCTCTGTCCTAGATAAAAACCTGAAAACCTGTGTTAAAAACCTGTCTGTAGATGGCTCATCACTGGCAAATCATGGCTGGCACAACTAGGTGTGCTCCAGCAGGTGCAGCTCCAAGCATGCCTACAGATGGGGGTGTCACAAGAGGAGTGGTTCCCCTTTAGATTACTTAAATCACTTTTTTTCAGAATCCTTGTCCAGGACTCTGCTTGCTGCAAAGTGAGTGAAATTTGCCTCGCTGAGTAGAAAGGCAGCAATATGGTTTGTTGACATAGATTAATAATTTGGCAAAGCTTAATGAATTTAATAAAATTTTGCAAAAATCAACAAAGGTTAATCGAGGTTTAATTTGATGGCAAAGTCATTACATTACTTATTGTAAAGCAAACAGATTAAAACTATTGATTAAAATACCTGTGCAAATATATATAGATAGTGGAAAGTGACAGGAGTTGGGCTATGGTGATTTTCATGGGAACTGGGAATACAAGGGTTAAATGGCCCTTCCTTTGACTTACCAGGTTTTCAGAATGAACCCCCTTGTTGTCTAAACTCCTTCATAGAGAGAAGCCTAGGTACAGTTAGATGTAATCTTAGACCCAGTTAACGGTTCATGACTAAGAATATTGGGGAGACTGGGAATGTAAGAGGTAAAGGAAAACCTCCCATTGGGTCACATTCAGAATGGACTCCCTTGCCCTCTGCTTTCCTTCAGAGAATGAGGTTGCTGCCACCCCTATTCCTAGAGTTGATCAACAGTTTATGTCTAAGGATGTAGAGGGAACTGTTGCACCATGAGGTTAAGAGTAGACCCCCTAGTTCTCTGAACTCCTTCAGAGAATAAGGTTAGATCTACACCAAGTCCTGGACCTGGTCAATGGTTTATGCCTAAGAGGATTTGAGTATTGGGACTTCAGTGTAGTGCTTTACAATAATACTGTGTGTCTTATGTAAACTTGAGGTAGCAGCAATTTAAAGAAAAGGCAGCACTGAAAATGTGTTAACACTGTTGTAGTAACCTCAACAGTAACAATGCATAATCAGTCAAAAATCAAGGATTGGTTATAACTAATCCAGTGATTCACATAAGAGTTGACAAAGCTCACTAAGGAGAAAGGAAATAACATGCACACATGCACACGGCTATATTCAGATAGAGAGATTAGCCTATGATTAAGATGTTTCCTTTCTGCAGATTATAATAAATTTGGACACCCAGGGATCTCTGGGATTTTGTAAAATCCTAGAGATTGCAAGTACTCCTGTCTCCCTTTGTCAGCCTGTTACAAGCTGACTGTCTTCCCTTTGTTGGCTTTATCAGTGGACAGCCAGCAGCGGCTTGGACACTGAGAGGTGTCCCAGCTCAGGGGGAGATACCAGGACAGAGCCTGCTGTGACCCCAGAGAACTCCAATGGGCATCACCTAGCATCAGTACTTATAGGGTCACGAGATAATTGACTTTGGTCAGTACTTTGGCTTGTACTTTTCTGCTGCGGCCATTAATCTTGTCAGGCAAACTTGGCCCTTGTTCCATGGGGTCTATGGACTCCTTGTTGGCAGCTTTCCAAGGTATTCAGGAGTTGCAGGTGTGGTCAGGGGCTGCCTAACTATCCCAAGGCACTGAACCTGTATCTAGGATGTACAGGAGTTGATTTGTTTTGATTTGACTCCCCCCCTAGACAGGGTTAGAAGGTACAAAGCCATCCCAGTCATTTACATTTTGTAATGCATCAACATCACAGTGTCTGGTACCAATTTCTCAAAGCGGCCCAGGAAGGGGGGTGGTCTGTACCACCATGGGGGGAGATGCCAGATGTGTGAGCAGAGATTTACCAGCTCCCCAAATTACTGCTGGCAGTCACTTTAGTGTCTAGCTGGCTCTACACCAGAGAGAAAAAGGACTATTTCCCATCACTTCTGTATAACTCTGTCCTGTGCAGCACTCCTCTTAAGCCTAGCCTGATAAGGGTTGAGCCTCAAGCATTGCTCACAAGGAAAGCAGGTTTGCTTTAATTTGTGTATTGAACAGCAGCTCTTGCTGTGCTGAAGGCTGCTTGTAGCTGTGGATTATTTCCAGGTGGCTACCTAGAAGCTGGAGCAGCCTGTGGTGCAGCTACCTTCACACCAGGATGATAAGGCACTGGAGGCCCCAGCTGGGCCAGAGCTGGGCTGCACGGGGAAGGTGACCAGATCCAGAAGACATCGAACAGGATCAGGATACCCAGGCAAAGCAGGGCAGCCACAAGGCTACCCATGTCACTTCTCTATCTGCTGAGGCTGAACCCTTTCCTACAGGCAAGACCAGCATATTTTCAAGTAGAGTTCAGCTAAAGCAGTACAACCCCTCATATGGATGCATTTACTCCTGTGTAATTTATTTACAGAAAGTACGAGGTATAATTTATATCGGTTTAGCTACTGGTGGTCCCACTGTTGTCTTTATCCCTTCAGCCACACTTGACTGTACAAGCTCAAGTCTCACTCTGCAGCTGCTCTCTCTCTCTTGTTTTACAGATGTCAGCTATTTGTGAACCACTTGGAGATTTCCTAAGACTGTCTTGGACAAGTTGCCTAATCTCTCTATTTTTTTCTCCCCAAAGCTGTCATTAGATAGAAACTTTCTTTACTGTTACCCAGCCAAAATAGTTCACTTACAGGTATCTTCTTTTTTGGAAACATAGACCCCAAGTCACTCCCCAGCAAAAGAGCAAGCACCAGTCTCTGCCTGAAGCTGTCCTTTGGGAGGAGAGGCTCTAGCTCTGGTTTTCTGCTAGTCCACAGAAACTTTTTGCCAATACTGGTGTGGAAACTTTTCTGCTTCTCTCTTCTCCATGAACATGCTATAGTGCCAAAATCCTAGTTAAGAACATGCCTCTGTCAATGTGTTCTGTAAATCTATCTCAAAATAGTCATCTTGGTCAAAAGACATTTCAGTACTTTCGTTCAAATGTAGATGATCTCATAAGGGGAATTGCAACAAAATTAAGCCATTTATTAAAGACAGAAGACCTGGAAATCAGTTAAAAACCTAAAACCCAGGGAAACATATTTATATACATTCATTCAACATAGATTTTCCTTTAATTGTTCCCAAATCTCTGGTCCCTTGCTAAGACACCGCTCAAAACACTGATGCTATCCCATCTCAGTTCAACACAACAGAGGCCAAATAATAGAAAACTGTATTTGCCCAGATACTGTGTAGAAACGTAACCAGATAAGTAAAAGATATATATATATAGCTTTGCTTCTGTTTCTTTGTATTGATCTGGGCAATTGTAATAGGATGAAAATTGCTATCAGTAATGCTAACAGATTCATAAACTGTGACTTATTGCACTGGCACTTCTTGGAACCTGAGCTGTCCAGGTGCCCTATCAGCATTGCTCAGTGTTTTAAAGGAGAACCATAGCCTGTTGTGTAGAAAACTTTGGGTTTAAAACAGTTGATTACCCTACTTCTATAAAAGAATTTTAAAAGCTACCAGGATACAAACAATGCATTTCATTCACTTTTAAAGGCTCAGGGTTTTTTTATCAGCTCACCCACATGAATGTGCAAAAATGTGAGACTAAGATTAAAGTAGCCTAAAAATTTTGCAAAGCCAAATACACAAACCACATTGACTCTCAAGCATTAAAATTATCCTTTATTACTTCACATTCACCATGGCCTAAATGAAGGACTGAAAAATGTCCCAGTTGTTGTAGAGTCAGCAAGCAAGTGAAAACTGATGTTGTACCTCTACGCATAGGCAGGTTACCTCATGAGTAGTGTGTGCAGCAGAATAGCTGTGCTTGCTTGCTACCAGATTGTGTGTACCCTATCAGGGCTTCCCAATGGCAGGTTCATTTTTAACCTGGCTATATGCTCTGACTCACTTGGGACTTCACCCTGGCAGGGGAGCTGTGACGGGGAAGTTGCTGATGTTGCCCATGAGTGCTCTCCATGGAGGAGCCTCAGCTGCAGACCCTTAGCCAGCATATGGCACACCTACAAGGCAAATCCAGGAATGCTGGGGCACCGACCCCTCAAGGGTGTGATGTTGGCCAGGAAGACTCCTATGACTGCTGTAGATTTCCATTCCTGACTATGTCTAGGCTCTCTCTGTGAACAGGCAGTGCCCCCTTGTAAGAAGTGGGTCTCATGGCAATTTTGGAAAAAGTCTTGTCAGGATTGTCAGATTGGGCATCCGCAAACCCAGAACTCAGATGTATGCCCAGGTGCATAAATATAAAAGACCACAGCTCAACTGAGAAAGGCTAGAAAACCTAAACACAAGCTAAGGAAATGAATTCCTGGGAATCACTTTGAAGATCATTTTCTCTCCCTGAGGGCCAGGGAGGCCTGCTTGCCGAGGAGGAAGGGTTTCTACCCCAGAACACCTGGGTTTCACTCAAACGATCTCGGTAATAAATATCATGAAAAATGATAAATTATACCTACTTGAACTGTGCGCCTTAAGCAACTGACATTTGCAAGGCACAATGAAATCCTCAAAATGAAAGCCAGCTCATGTGGTGCATGAAAAGAGTTACACCGTTGCCTAATTTCATTCCATAGTAAAGCTCCTGATACCTGGAATTGCGGTGTGTGTGCTCAAAGCACAGGTAACATGTGGGACCTTTTCTGTTGAACAGATTTTTGCCATAACAAAGTTCACAAAAAAAAGTCTTCTGGTCTCTCTGGATATTTGGAGCAGGACTAGGGACACATCTTCCTCTCCAACAGAGAAAGCATAAATCCTAAAACTCAGGTCTGTCTACAGATCATAAGGTGGCTAGCGTAAGGTAGCTGCTGTGATTTTCCTGAAATTCACCGGTCCTAAAACAGGCTGAAAAAATGACCTTTTGAGTAGTCAGCAGAGATAAGAAATTATAAGAAATGTCTATTTCTATGACAGAGATTTGAGATACTCCAAACTGCAGGAAGTCTGGAGGCTACAGCTTCATCCTACGCATTAATACAGACACCTCAGTGAGATGTGGGTGTTCCCATTCCCCATGACCTCAGGGGAGGGAGCAGCCTTCTCCTTGGCAAAGTCCATCTCCTGCCCTGCATATGAGAGCTCTGCAGGGGCACAGGAGCACGCTAGGGACTGACACACAACTCCTTCACCTTCCTTTTGTCCTTGGGTGGATGAAGAGTGTATATTGGAGCTTATTCCTCTCCAGCTTATTTTCCTGGCTTTCAAAAAGGGCTGATCAGAGAAATTCTCTCAGAGGAGTTACCTGTAACTGAGTCACTGTGCAGTAATAATGCTGTCAGGCATCATCTGCTGGTGCTTAAAGGGATGCCTGATGAGCTCTTTACAAGAGGATCAACTTGCCAGGCAATCACAGCACTCCACTGTTGTTAATTGCTTCCTGGCAAACAGAGGAGAAAAACTTATCTCTGTACATGCATCGTGCCAAGCTTTTCCACTTGATCTGGCTGAAGACTATTTCACACGCTCTTAGTGGAGGCTCCAGACCCCGAGTAGCTGGGCTCTTGGCTTTGCAGGCAGGGAGAGGAGGGGACGGGGTGAGGGTCGAGGACAGGGGCACGATGGAGCTTACTTCTCTGTTCCCAGCTGGTTTACATCAGAACATCGTTCTGCAGAGCTGCTGCAGGTTGGCAGGGGAAGCACAGAGGCTCAAAGCAACAGCCTTGGGGGGAGCAAGGGAAGGGTGTCCAGTGACTGCCTCACCCTGCTCCAGCACCACTAGCCAAATGCAGGCAGCAGCCAGCCTTTGTGCCTTGCCCCATTTCCATCCTTGAGCAACCTGCCACAAAATCTGGCACGAATCTGTGCTGAAGCTAAACCCCATATCTCAGCTGCCTTTATAGCCAAATCGGTACTGTCCTGTTCACCTGCCCTGTTGGAGACACCTGTTTTAGGAAGAGGTGAATTGCATCATTCCTCTCCACTATCCATTAGTGGGTTGAGGATAACATGCATGGAGACAAAGTGAACTCACATTTGATCAGATGAATCCAAGTCTCAATCCTGAACCTTCCTAGACTATTAGTGTGGTCAAGCTTCTTCAACATTAAGAATGGTAACCTGAAAACTATACCTGAATTGTTTTTTTCTCTTTTAATAGATGTTCCTAAGCCTGTATATTTAGGAAGAAAAATTTCTGATCCTCACTTGACAATAGCTGTTGCTCTTCCAAGTCTGAAAACAGCTTTCAACACTTACCTGGAGGAATTGCAAAGCCCTTTTTCCAATCCATGGGGAGTCTTTCCAATAGCTAGAAGAGGCTCTGAAGAAACATCGCAGATATATTCTGCATCCCACTGACCACATAATATTTTCCAGGAAGATAAGGGTTCCTCTGCCTATGTGCCCTCGAGAGGGACTTCAAGGAAAGTCAAAGCAGCAGGAAAACTCTGAGACACTTGTATATCTTCAGTGAAAGTGCCTCTGGCACACTGGAAACGGAAGTGTCACAGTGGGGACGAAATGAATTGAACATAACATGAAAGATGAGAGCTTCTAGGGGATTTCATGGGCTCTGCTATTCTTTTTCATAGTCTGTTCCACAGTTTTCTCAAGGATCCACTGAAGTGCTAAAGAATGAGGGCACCTGGTCAACTGTTTTCTGACTCGTCAGGAAATAATACTGCTATGAGACAGACTTATGAGGGAGCCTAAAGCTGATTTTCTCCCGGACTAGGAGAAAGCCAAAATGCTTTCACATAGCAGAACAAAGTCACAGCTCCTGTCTCTGTATCATTTGCCTTTCTCTCAGTGCCTCAGGAGCTATCCTGTCAAAAATACTTTTGCAAACACTATATCTTTGCAAAACATTTTCACCATCAAACTAGTAACTGGATACAGAATAAAAACTGCCATTAAAATATTCAAACCAGCTTTCAGATGTAAGCTTATCTGCTTGCAGGAGCAGGATCTGCGTTGTATTTCACAATTTTCAAACACTTTTTTCAGATATTTAACTGAAAAATGCAGAATATTTGAACACTAGAAAACCACTTGGCACCATGGACGTTTGGACACAGTTGCAAAAGCACCTGACCCAAGGAAATACTTTGCAAAGCAACCTTTTTTGGTCAAAAATGCTGTTCTGTTGAAAACCAAATGGCTTTGCAGGAGCATGTTGGCATTGACCAACTCTGTCTTTAGTCTAGGATGGAATTTTTGCTGGAGAAAAGCTGCAACCCCAGAATAGCCCGATAATTATCACATACTCTCCTGCTTCAGCCAGAGCAGATAGGAACTCAGAGCACACAGAATCCCACTTCTTAGGGTCCTGGTATGGACAGCAATCTCTTGGGAAAATGTCTTTGGCTGTCTTGTGTTTTTTGGGTTTTTTTTTGTTTGTTCATTTTTGGTTTTGTTTTTTTTTTTTTTAATTAAAAGTTTCAAACAGACTTGTGTTTTATTACTTCAAAAAGTAATTTTAAACCCTTAGGTTTTCCCGAAATGAGAGTTATTTTCTCTGCAGTACATGAGCCATTGTCTCTTGGGAAGGTCTTGGTTTCCCACCACAGTCAGGGAGAGCAAAGACCCAGCATGTTCACACTTGCTCACAAAAGCCTTTTGAAGCAGAAGGCTGCACCTTGAAACAACAAATAGGACCCTCACAATTTCCTTGGCAAATATGCACACACTCTGTTGTCTCTGCTGGAGGCCTGTTTCCAGTCACAGCATGACTGTGTCATCTTCCTTTATCTCATATGCCTTGATCCAGTTACCTTTTGATAGCCTGTAGGGGAAATGGGGCCTCACCTACTATCTGTCAGGCTGTTGACAGCAAAACAAGATCTGTTTCCTTTGGGTTTGTGGTGTTTTGGTTGGATTCCTCTTAACTTTCACATATCAATCAATGAGCCAGCCTCAAACATGTCATTCCAGCAATTCAGTGTAATAAATAAAACATCTGCTCATGGAGATGACCTCACACTGAGGTTGAAATATGCCCTGTAGGTCTGGGAAGGATCCTTAGGCTCGTTTCTTTCCTGCCAAAACAATAAAAAAAAAACCAATAAAAAATAATAATAAAAAAAAAAACCTTTTTTTGGGATTTATGGTCAAGCTTTTGAAATGTTGCCTGCCATTTGGTTTTGGATGGTGAAATTATTTCAAAAAGAGAACACAACTCTCCTGTCAGTTTAGTGCTATTAAAGATGCTACATTCTGTATTTCTGAAGGGGTTCTAGCATCATGATACACAGAGGCATCCTAGGCAGATAATGACACCTCATTCTGGCCCAAGTCTGTGAGTAGCTGTCAGCTGAAGGAGTAAAGTTGAGCCTCATGTACATGGTGACATTACGGCAGATCAACAGGCTTGTCTGCGTGGGCTGAGCAGTGGCACTTGCCCTGTGCATATCTGCAGGAATTGCAAGGTGATGACATTTATCCTGGACATTTTCCTCATGAAGCTCTATAAAGATAACTTACTTTGCCTGTCATGCTCTAAGAACACATGCATGGACAGTAACCATGCCACAGCTGGTAGGCAAATACTTCAGTCCTCTGCATATGTTTTCTTCAGTAGAGTGGCTATTCATAAGAGACTTGTCTAACCCATTTTTACCAAGCAACTGAAGAATGAAAAAATGAATAGCCTGGTTAATCTGTTGCTGCTGCCATAATTATTAGCACTGATTTTATTACCATTATTGCTGTTATTCTTTATTTATCAAAGTATTGCCAAACATGAATCTGTATTGGTATTGTTCCCAGAGAGGATACTGTCTAAACAGATAATGCAGATGAGGAGATGTGAGATAAATGCACAGGCAGATTCCATGGTCTGGTGGCAGCAAGCATCACATCAACTGCACAGCGTGATGGCTGTCAGGTTTCTGGAGGTTTCAGAGAGCTACCTGCAAGGGGTTGAGCTGAAGGGAAGGAGAGGTGATAGGAGAGGGAGAATCACTGAGGTATGCATTGGTAGGCTTTCACTAAGTCTCGCTTTCCAAAATGATAACTGCCAATTTTAATGTGAGAAAATATAGAAGTCCTTCCTCCAATCCTAACAAAACTCGTTGAATTGAAATTTGTCAAATGATAGTGGCAGATAAACCTAAACTCTTAGCATGAAAAAAGCACATCACTAAACATAAAACCAGATCATTTCTTATCCTTGTATGTCACCCATTCCTCAGCTATCAGGCACTGCTGAGGCACTGTATTAGAGGAATTACTGGGAGCATCTGGAAACACCATCTGCTTGCATTTACCAGTTGGTTCTTTTGTCTGGGTTCATTACCACTAATCCTTCATAAAGAAATGGTGCTCCAAAAATACTTCTGTGTAGCAAACCTCGCCGTTTCCTCATGGCTTAGCTTCACAGCACTCAGCTGTGCACATTCCCTCCCTGCTCCTGCTGGGACAAGCTCAGTGACAGTCACCAGAGGGCTGAGCCCTTGGCTGGCAGACAATTTTTTTTTTTTTTTCCCAGAGAAAGACAAGACTGTGATTCAAGGGGTTCTTCAGTACCAAAAGAGAGCAATCCAATCTTACGTGTCAAGGTCCAATGGATCAGATAAAAGCTTAGCCAAATGCATGTCAGCACCAGCTCAAGAGATTTTAATGTCTTTCTACTCAGTGGGCTACGACTTCATTAGAGCTATCCAACAGCAATCACAGCTACAGCTTCGTGGTGGGTCACAGTGGTGTCATGCAGACATACCCCCCAGTAACTGGAAATTAGCTCAGTTTTGCTAGCAGAGTAGCTGTCTGCAAAACCCTCCTGGAAAGCAGCCAGTTATAGCTCTGCTTTGCTCTGCTCTGCCTTCCACCACTCTGTGCTTGACTTCTGTAAACCCAAATATGAGCATAGGCTATCATTAGCTCAGAGGCTTGCCTAGTAACAGGCAGTGCAATCACCCAGCATCAGGACATGAGATGGATTCCACCACAGACATTAAGAGAGGATTGTCAATGATTTCAGTTGGCCCATTAGAAACTGCCCTGAAGTTCATGGGATTCTTTCAACAGAAGTTGCTTGCTGTTTGACGGAGCCCAAGTGGAGAAGGGATGGTTGTATAGACAACTTTTCCTCTACGTGGCAAAGGGGAGGAGACCTTGTGCTACCATATTTCTTTGGTTCTTTTTACTTAGCAGGTCTTGAGCTCAAGGCTAGATTTTTTTTCCAGCACTTCAAGTTGCTAAAGAAATGCCCAGAAACACAAAGATGAAGGATATGAGGGAAAGAAAGATTAACTTTACATTTCTGTAATTCTCCCTGGGCAGAGACCTTACTTATTTAGAAGAGCTGCCTTTGCTTTGTTTCTCATACGACAATTCTCTGCTCAGGCTTATCTTAGGGTGACTCATAGGATGGGTCATAAGGTGAAGAGAAACTTTATGGTAAACTCTTCATAACCTTCTTGTAAAGTCTGTTTTCTTTGGACTCTCCATTTGTGTTTGTAATCAGTGGGCAATTTCCCCTCATCTGTCCATTTTCCACCCTTCTTGTTTTTTAATTTTCTGGTAAAGTTGAGGTTTCTTTCGTACCAAAAGTGCTCCCCTTTCCTGCCTTGGATGTTGTGTCCATTCATCCAGGCCCCTCCCAGGCCGTACCCTCAGGTACTGGAAAATGGCAAAATTCCATTTCCTCCATAGGGATGCCCATCAGTGCTCCAGGAGGGTTGCTGCCCTGTCCCGGGGAAGAGCAGTGCCCTGGCATGGTTGATGATGGGCTGGATGGTGTCCTTGGGGGCTCCTACTCTACCTGTGGAAGAGGTGTTCATGGTTTAACCCCAGCTGGCACCCTTGACTTAGTAAAAAAACTGCTTAGCAACAATTAAAACATCAGGGTGTTATCAACCTTATTTTCACCCTAAATCAAAGGCACAGCATGATACCAGCTACCAGGAAGAATATTAACTTTATTCCAGCCAAAACCAGGACACTCCAATCACAAAATCACTCATGTTTGAGGTGATGTATTCTGATACCTTGGAATACTTCTCAGCCTGGTTTTGGGCTGGAGAAATCTGCAGTTAACAGCAGAGCCTCTCAAGTAATGTTCTTGGGAAAAATGCCAAGAGCATCCCAACAATGTCGTTGCCTCCATTTCTTCTTCAATCATGAATAAGGTTTCCCCTCAGCCATCCAGCCACCAAATAGAGGTCGCAGAAGCAAAGTGTTCACTAACCTCATTGTGCACATCCTTTCACTGTGTGGGATTGACCACCAGACCTTCCATGTCAACAGTCATGACTCTGAATCATTGCCGTTGACAGAAGACTAACTTCCTGGCAAGTGTGTCACCCCTACCTCCCAGGCTCCTGAGTCCCTAGGCAAGCCAATATCCTTCAGGACATCCTTCAGTGTGCATATGATTCTCAATGTAGGTTAAAGACCATTAAAGCTAATAGAACTGAACACGTGGGTATAATTAAACTTATGCTTCAGTGCTTCACTGATAGATTTAAACAGGTATAGAAGTATTTTGCTGAACAGAGACTGGTGAACACCAGCCTAGCAGGCACATTTTTATTTATTGTTCATACACTAAGAGCTAATCTTAGTCATGTAGGAGTGTACCTATCTGCTGCAATGGACACATACAAAATGGAGAGACAGAAGAACAGAGAAAGTGTATTTCCTAGCTTTTTTTTTTCATTTAAGAGTGACCAAGCACATGCAGATGCCTGGAAGATGAGTCTGGAAAGTGCAGGCAAAACAAATGCACAGGGTAAAACGGAAAGAGTCCTTGCTTTTACAGTTACATAGAGCAGTATCACCTCAGTGTTAGCAGCAGCAAAGTTTTCCACTCCCCATCTGCTAGCATTCATTTTAATTCCTGCAGTAGTGTACTATGGAAAATATGAGGTCAGGGAGTCCTTGTTTTTCTCTTAACTCATTTGTTTCTATTTTCACCAGTAGAGGAAATGTTTCTGTTTCTACAGTATGTCCATTTTCAATGGTTTATTTTTCATCACCAAAGGAAATAAAGAAAAGGGGGGAAAAAAAAAAACAGTAGATTTTTTTCTGCAGACCTAACATCTGAGTCACTCACAGTCAGGAAGAGTAATGTACCTTACTCCAAATGGCATTGGTGCTGTGTCTTTCCAGACAGTTTTTTTCTCACAACCTGTTACAGGAAAAGTAGGTTGTCAGTTAAAAATAAACTTTTATGTTCTTTATATGTAACTGCCCACTTCAAACTACAGACAAACTATGTACCAAGCTGCCCCTCTCTGAAGGCACTATAACATTTCAAAGTGATGTATGGAAAATACCATTTCTTGTAAATTGGCCAGGCCTTCATCATTTTAGGCCTTGATTCAAGAAATATGGTTAATCAGGAATACAAAAAACTTTATTAAAAACACATACTTTTACAGTTTTTTAGGAGTGTAACCTAAGTTGATTTATAGCCAGGGAATATTTATGAACAGAAACTGATTTGGAGGATTCGTTATCAAACGTCAACTTCATAAGAAAACCCTCCTTTTGTTGTCCCTTTTCAGGAAGGAGTCACCAACTACTGCACATTTCTGGAGTGCTGGATGCCATCAGAACAAATGTTTTTTTTCAGAAGTGTGAAAAAGTACATTGTCTGTTCAAAGTCTGCTGAACAAATGACGTTAAGGACCATGAGAGGTCATCAAATGGAAAACAACAGCTTCTTCCCTGTGATCATTAACTTTGCCTTCATGGCTGTTACTGTCTCCATCAGGAGTAACATGAGACAACCATCCCTGTTACAAAGGTTTGGTACCTGAGTGCCAAACACTTTACTGCTCCTTTGAAACATGATCTGGTTATAGAGGTCTTGCAAAGAAATTACACAGAAAGATTCAAGCAGTTAAATTAGGGAACTCTTGGGATTAACAAATTGAATTAACAAAAGCTGGTAGTTTGGGTCACATGGTCTAAAGAGGCTGGCTTGACTGTGCAGTGCACTGATGTAAAAGGCTAATAGCAAAAATAATGCTACAGATTGGGAATCTCCACAAAGCCTCCTGGTTTTCCAGTTGGTTGCAAGTCCCACAGATTTTCTTTTGTTTTTAAAATAAATAAACTGCTTTCTCTTGGATAAAGGCAGAAAGGCAGGTGAAAAAGTAGTTAAAATAGATGCAAATCTCAGTGCTTTTTTCAATCAAGAAGTGCTCAGGAACAACATATATTGTAAAAAAATAAAGAAAGCAGATTATAATAAAACCAGCTAGTGGCTTTATTCCTAACTGCCCAGGCTATTTTGAACTGCATATGCCTACACTGCAGTCCATACGGAAAAAGCTAGATGTGTCCAGCAGGTTTGAAATCACATATCTCTAAACATCTTTTTCAGACATTTGCTCCCTCCTGACACCCCATGTTTCCATGGTGTGCTGCACGTTTGGGGGAAAGCAGAGGCAGAATTAAGCAGCACTAGAACAGTTTTAAATTAGGAAGTGATTATATCTCTAGCAGTACACAGCAAAAACAAATGATATATGAACAAGCTGTCTAGTATGCTGGAGGGACCCTGTCCTTTGATGAGACAGGATGCAGAACAATGGTCCCCTCCTGGTGGTGTGCTGTCAGGTGAGGAGCACAGCCCTGCACTTCCCATCTGTGCAACAGCCCTTATGGGACTGATACACCTGAAATAACAAGTGTCCACCATCTGGTTTACAGTCTAGTAGTGGGAAA
>NW_008612914.1:43383-58041 GCF_000691845.1 Merops nubicus
ATGCAAGGTTTGACCCACCAACCCTTGCCAGGTGACCAGTGACACTGGCTACATCACCCAGGAGCTGCAAAGAGCTCACTGCATCCCATGTTTATGTGCTTGCTGGTCCAGGTCTCTCACATAGAAGCAAGAAAAACAACAAGGCAGGGTGTGTGTATTACTTGGAGGAATGATGTATGTGTCCAGACTGACACAGGATTTGTCTCAGAAGATGGCAGGAAGCTCACTGTAAGAGAAGGCTTGGGGCTGACAGGCTAGATGCCATTTTTAACACCATTACTGTTAGCAATTTGTACTGTTAGTACAAAGTCCCTGTTAACCACGTAATACCTTTGTCCCTCACCCATGACTCTGGTGTGCTCACGTTCCCACCCTGCTGTCCTTCTGCTGTCTATTGAAAGAGCGAGTGTTGACTGTGGGATGGTGTGTCTGCATGCTGGAGCCTCTCCTAGCACAATACCAGCCAGGGAGGAGCTGGCTCAGGGTCACACGTGGGCAGGGGTGACCTGCCTTCTCCTGAGCCCCACCACTGCCATCTCCCTGCACGCCACACACCACAGGGCTGGGCTGCAGTGGTGGGGACAACCAGCTGCAGTTGCCAACAGAACCAGAGCAGGGTGCTCTCATCCATCACCAGCTGAGGCTCTGGCTAATGGTATTTCCAGTTAAGAATAACAGAAATTAAACTTTATCTGTTACACTTCTTGTACGGCACAATATACATGCTCATAAAAAACGATCATCTGAATGCCTACACATTTCCCAAACTGCTGCCTAAATTCCAAAATGCTGTATAAACATACTTCATACAGCACTCGTGGGTGACAGGCAAATTCTTTTCATAACAGTGGGCCTTTTGTTTCCTGAGTAAAAAATGTATAGTGGAGGGATACAGCAAAAAAAGAAATGTTAGAAAACCTTAGTGCAAACTTGGGGGGAAAGCATGAAGAATATGTAAAAGAGGCTAAACTAACAACTTCAGTTGATCCACTGATAGGACTATAATTGAAACAGAAGTGATATTTAACCCAAGAAACAGCACTGACAGATTGTGTTTATCTAGCGTGAGAATTTATCTGACAGAAGAGTTCCTTGAACAGCTAATCATGACTGTAGGTCTCCATAAGCCAGGCTTTGGTCCCTCAACTTTGTTCCTGCTTGCACACATCCCAGTGCTGAGTTTTCACTTTGAATTGTAGGTTGGAATGAAACCCCCGACTGCTGCTGGACTTAGTCCAAGAGCTCCAAGAACACCAGTGCTGAAAGGGTTGTAACCTCAACAAGCTACTGCAGGGCTGTTTCTGTTTTTCTGAAGCAAAAGAGTTTTTCATTATTTTAATAATAGTTTCAGTAAGAGTATCAGAACAATACTTCTTGTAAAACATGCCCCAAATAATCTAAAATCTCTTTGCTTTGGTTGCCTTAAGCAAAACTGTTTTCAACTCCCTTGAATAATTTTTTCCCTCCGTTTTTGTGTTTTTGTTTTTTGTTTTTGCTTGTTTGTTTTGTTTGTTGTTGTTGTTGTTTTTGTGAAAATAGGTGAGGTTTCTTATCCTCTCTAGAAATGTAATTTTCTATAGAGTGGGGAGACTGTTCCCAGTTCTGCAAGCACTCATTACCTGATGTGCGTTACTACCAAGTCCACTCCCACAAAAGTCTGCAAACTGTTCATAATCATAAATATTTACAGCACCGACTTCACAGCCTTTCTGGGAAGGTTCCTAAATGTATCTCTGTGGATCACAGATGTTATAAGCTAACATGGTCCCTCCAGACACACAGGTGTGATTGTTTTACAAAACTGGCATAACTTCTCAATGAATATCAGAAATTTCCTGTGTCAGAAGTGCTCCAAAGTGAATAAAATATTTGAAAAGCTATGTTGTTTTTTTTTGTTTAGTTGGTTGGTTGGTTTTTTTTTTCCATTTTGCTGCCTCAGCAAAATAGACCATGAAGCACTACCTTGTATTCATGGAGCTTCTCGTGCATGTGGATTAGGAATACACTTTCCCGAAGCTTCACACTCTACTCAGTTCAGGTTTTCTCTTTGTAGTTATTTACACCACCATTTGCACTTTCCATGCATCAATGTGCACTTTCATGTCCAGCAATTTACAAAACCAACAGAGCAGAAGAGCTCCCAGCAGGTGAAACACAAATGACTATGAGACTCAGCAGTTTCCAACTTATATTTTTATGGCTGCAATCTCTTCCTCTAAGTTGTGGATGCACAACTGTGACAGCTGGATCCCTACCAAGGTAAAAGCTTGACAGACTGTTGACAAAACAACCACAACAAAAGCAGAATGACTGGTAATTAATGATTTGGTACAATTAAGACACAATCCTGGTTTATTTTGCAGCCCAGTGGACATTCTGAGTCCATTTACAGGTTTCAAATGCCTGAAAAGTAGGAAGCAATTTATTACAGAGATCAGCTTTTGAACCATGTACTTATTTTTCATAACAACGCTAGTGTTGAGCCCCAGGTGATTACTCAAGCTTTAGCTCACATTCCCACACTGAATTCAGATAACATGTAGGAGTCATGACATGAACTCATAAAATTTACACAGATGTTAGCAATGCTAACCCTCCAGCTGCTTCACTTTCCACCCTAGAGAGTCCTTGAAGACCAGCAGGGAGGTGATCAGCTGCCCCAGCCTGCTCAGGAAGACCAGGTGCCTTTGAGAAGCTGTCTCTCCCACACGCACGTCTCACTGCCCTGCTTTTGGGGGCCTTTTCTCAGCCACAGTGAAAATGCTTCTGCGTTGCCCTGAGGGCTGAGCTGTACCACTCCCATAGTCCCACTGAAGGGATGGAGACTCCCCTGGATGGGGGACTGTCAAAGGTTTGCACTACAAAAAAAGCAATGGGAAGCTCCCCTCCCAGACACAGGTCAGGCAGGGACAAGATAACATGTGGTGGGAAGCACACAAATGAGGAGAAAACCCATATTTCCTTGCCAAAGCTGGTGAGCAGAGGTGTTCCCCCAGCCACTGCCCTCCCTCCTGCTCCCCACACAGAGGAAGAAGTGCAATGGCACTGCACCCATGGTCACTTTCTTGCCTTTGCCCTCAGCTTCAAGTCGTCTTGGAAACTTGGATCTCCCCTGCACGCCTGAGGGTATTCCTAGAAGATCCTTCTCTACTCTTGATGTTTGCTAGGGTTGAGGGTATAGTGTCTGGGGGATACAGAGTGAACCGAGGGTGGTAGAGCTGTTCTTAGAGCACTGCTGCAGTTGGTTACCAGCCTGGCATGAGGAGCCATGGAGGCATTACTGCACCGAGTGCCTCCTCGCACCAGCCCAGGCGAGCAGCCCACGAGTGGCAGGTAAGGGTACGTGCTGAGCAGCAGCCCTCTGTGTCGAGCCAAAGGGGTCATGGGCTGTGACAGAGCTGGGAGCCTGCTCTCGGGGAGGATGCAGATGCAACAGCATTAACAACTTGTTTATTCATGCTGCAACCTCCTAATTTCTTTGGGAGAAGCCACATGTCCTAAGAAACCATCAGTGCAGTTCACATGTCATCCATGGAGTTAGCAACCTGTAGGTCATTGCAATGGACCCTCAGATGTTTTGGCAGCAGATGTGAACAGACAAAACCAGTAAGCAAGTGTCTGCTCTTTTCACACCTCTTGCACCCATGCTGCAGATGTCCTGATGCCTTTGCACAGTGGAAGGGCTCCTGCCATCAGAGAAGCAGGAGGGATTTCTTCCCTGGGGACCCAAGGCTTGTGTAGTTATGGCCAACCGAAGTGAATTTGCCTTGTGGATTTAGTGTTAGTGGAAGAGGTTTGAAGACTTGTTTATGTTTTCAGGTATTAGGTTTAAAATCAAGTATATCACAAGTCTGCACACCAGCTCCACAAACCAGCCTTGCTTGGTCTGACCTCCAATGCTTGTGAAGTTCCTGTCACTCTCTGAGATTATTTGGTTCACAAAACCTTAACCCACAAAACTCTACTGTAACTGTCAAAGGTGCACCAGCTTTTGCATCTCCTGACACACTTGGGGGCTTGCTCAGGTGCACTGCTCCCTTCCCCATCTTCTGCAGGGAGGTCAGAGGCTTGTTTGCCACTCTTCAGTCTGAGCTTGGAAACAAGAAAAAACTAATATCAATTATATTCGAAAGTTCAGATTGGAACATCAGCAAAGGCAAGTTGAATGGTGCTCTCCTGCTCTTTCTGCTGCAGCTGGAAGGACTTGGAGCATGCAGTCCCCATGCTCCTCTCAGCCTGAGAAAGTTCCAGTGCAAAGACTGTGGAGGTAGCAATGGTCCCCAGACAGGACGTAGTTTTAGATTAACCCCCAAAAATATTAGACTGTAATTGTCAGGATTTGGCATCACCATTAGATCTTTGGAATAGGAGTCCTATAATGGTGTTGGTCTCTATCCAAACCTTGCAGTTAAGCTGAGGCAAAGGTTACTGGGTTTTACCCTTTATTGTCTTGTCCCAGTCGCAAGTGAAGTCCCATGTAACTTCATCAGCTGCAGCAGACACTTCCAGCTGCCACTCAAGCATGGCTGAATACCTCAGGGATCCAACTCTGATAGACTGAAACCTGCTTTACTAAGGTATGATGTGACCAGAACTCAGTATTAGAACATGTAAGGAGATAAAGAAAGCAAAGGATGCAGTCTATACAAAACACTAAAGGGCAGGACCTCCCACAGCCTGGCACCTCAACATGCTTCTGAGTTTAAAGAGGGTACCAAATACCACCCTATCAGGATGGCAGAAATTTATATCTTTCTGGTACTATTGAGAATGATGAAACAGGAGAAACAGAGTTAGGGGCTGGTTTGCAGAAAATAAGTGTGCTTGTCTCCCTTTCTGCCTCTCCCCCCATATTTCCCTGGGTAGGACTAAATTTGAAGATCTCTGTTCTCATCCATGTGCTAGATTCATCTCCGCAGCATCTCTCCCAGAGTGAAGGTTACTCAGAAGGATAAAGGAAACGTTCACAGACAGACAGGACCTCTGGTCTCTGGTCTTGTGCTGAAAAGATGGGTTATTTTCTTTTTTTGCATGATTTCTGGTTTACGTTACAGGAAAGCAACACAGTTACAGTGAATTATCCCATTTTGGGAAACAGATGAACAGAGAAAATGTCATACTTAGTCACTTACTTATAGCACAGGTACAGCAGTGAGCAGGAACAGGAACATTCATTACTCCAAGAGCTCAGACTTCAGAATCAAGTCACTGGTTTTATCTTGTGCTTAATGTGAGTAACAAAAATAACAATCCCCTTTTTCCATGCTACAGTTCAGCTCCACTGAAACCATCTTATGTGCAGGTTCTCTTTGCAGCATTGTTTTAAAGACTGGGAGGGAACTTAAAACTGACATCCGAGCCACCTGCTCACCAGCATTTTATCTCTTTTGCTCTAATCTCCTCATGTAGAGGAAAACTATCCAGCTGTCTGTCTGAATACATGGATGTATGGGATCTCAAACATGCAAGGATTTGTGATATACTTTCTGCTGCCAAAAAATTCCTGTGCACATTAATCAGTTAAATCTTATCCTTCTCCACAACAGAAAAACAGCCTGGGCTTGGAGAGTCATGGCATGGAATTTACACTAATAAATCCTGATCCAACTTTGTGTCAAGCATTGACATTTTTCTAATAATTTTTTTTTTATTTCAACACAAAAAAAAAAAAATAGGTAACACTACGATATTGGTCCTTCAGTCAAAGTAAACAGAAAGATTACAGAAATAATAAAAAACCTCCTCTTTTACTGAGAAAATGTATTAAAAACATAACAAAAAATGGATGTGATTGCTACATCATCAGCAAGATAGCAGCCAAACCAGCTCTTGCCTTAAAGTGTTTTATTAAGTTCTGAAATTTATTACAGTACAAAAAACTTTCCAGTAGTAATAAGTAAGCCACTCGCTACCACAGGTCCCTGAACCTTATCTCTGCAGCTATTGCTACAGCAAAAGGGGAACTGTTTTTTGCCTTTCAGAGGACCATGTAACAACCCCAGCAGCAGCAAAGAGTTAAACAGACACTCATGCCGCCCGTTTAGAGGCCAAAAATTACTTCACATTCTTGGGAGTAAACTAACTGCCAGATGAATATGTGAGTATATCCATGTGTAAAAACACAGTATAGAAACATTCCTAATTAATGAAGAATTGTACAGTCAAAGCACCCATACTTGCCCAAGGTTCCTGCAGGACCTACCCAAATATCCAGCTCACCCAGTCACAGGGGCTGCTAGCTGCTTTTCTGCATCCTGCCTCACTGATAGCCATGAGCCTTCCTACGGTGGTATCCCCATGTCCTCTCAGGCTTCATCTCCTCCTTTTGGGCTGTCCAGATGGATATTCAGGGAGCTTTTGCAGTGAAAGAGCAGGTTTGTCTCAGTGGGAGGAGACAATCAGGAGATAATGTCATAAGTGAGGGATAAAACTGTCTGAGACACTTTACTGAGTTGTTGGCCAGATGCCTTTCTCCTTCATCCATGCTCCCCTCACCTGCCCAGAGGAAACACATGGCTTCAAGGAGGGAATAGTGAAAACTTCTTCTGTGGCTGCCTTACCCCTCAAGTCTTGCTTTCTGTTTGAATTCATCTGCCTTGGGTTTCCAGCCTTCAGTTCCTGTTATTCAACAGCATTAGATAACTTTTCATAGCCCTGGATTTTCTCCCTGAGCAGGAATTCACAGGCTATAAGCAAGCTGTTTGCAGATTGGTTTCCTTGTTAAGTTGTGCTAAATTTACAGAGCCTAAAGACACTCACAGTAAGGGATTTACTCCTGTACTTAACTGCCTTGTGTGTCCCTTTCCTCATGGTGTCTGAGTTTTGTCAGAACCTCTAAAAACATTGTATGCCATCTTCCAACATGAGCCTGTTTGTCCAGTGTCCTGAGACAACCTCATCACCTCTTCATTTGTCAGCCAAAGGTGTTTGAGCAAAGGAAGAGCACAGAGGAAACATTTGTTTTATCTATATAGCTCTGATTGATTTAGTCCCATCCACAGGGGCACTACTTGCAACTTGGACAGGTATAAAAAGAGGAGGGTTTATATATCACCATTAGCCTTTCTTGCCACAGTGGCAACTCTGCACAATCTGCTGAGGCAGCTGGTCCTCTGTAGTCCTGCAGTCCTCCCCTAAAAGTGTCATTTCCAGGTTCCTCTTTGACCTCAGGTAAGTCAGTCCTGAGTTACCCCTTCCACAGAATTTAGCTACTTTCAGTTCCACCAAAATGTGATCCTCATCACCTGCTACAAGTGCCACATGCAATGATCAGTGGTACCCAGGCAGGCAGAATTCAACCCTGGGCATGCCTGGCAGCAGCAATACCTTAGTCACACTTTCTGCCCTGTGCCACTGCTTCCAGCAAACTCCTGACCTGAAGTGCAAGGCTATTTTTTTCCATGCTGGGTATTTTATGAATGTCACCATAAACTCATCTGTGGAAGCACAGTTGTAGCTACACGAGCATCATTGCTATGGCTTTGCAATAATCACAGACTTACACAATGGCAGAGGTTGAAAGGCCCTCTAGAGACCACCTAGTAAATCCCCAGCTCAGAGCACAGTCAGATGGAGCAGGCTGCTCACGTCTACATCCAGTCTTGAAGATCTCTGAAGACAGATACTCCACCCTGGAGAAAATAAGTGTAAGAATAACAGAAAATGAGGCACAAGCCAGAACTATGGACCTCTGATTTGGTTCTGGGGAAGGATTTTGGAAGAGTCAGAAAAGGAGAGTGGATGTGTGGGCCTTCTACAGAAGTTGTTGGTCGTTATCCAGCAAATGACAAGCGTTGGCAGAGCAGTGCATACCAAGTTGTGCCCCTATCTTCTGCTGACTTCTTGCCCAACATAAAATTATATTGTCATTAACAGGCAGACCTGCAGCCAAACTCCTCCCTCCACTACCACATGGTACACCAGGGATCCAAAGTGGCAGGCAACCAGAGGGAGGAAAAAGTCAATGCACTCACCCACCACAACGAGCTGGCCAAGGAACCGTGCCATAGGAGATAGAATCAGCCAGACAATGAGCCCCAGATAGAAATTCATTATCTTGCTCTGCCATCCTGGAAACTCCACTTCCTGTGATGACCCAGGGAGCCATTTCAATAACCATAATCCTCACACAGCACACCCACTGTGTAAGCAAACCTGCCAACTCCACTGCAAGCAGAGTCAGTTCTAATAGAGGTGACTTCTTGCTCCACCTCCAAGTTAATCTGGATGGTGGGGGCACCTGGTGGTGACCTCCTAATCAGTTCCCACCCAAGGCTGGCCAGACCCTGGGTGAAAACCAATCAGGAGGGTCTTTCTTGCCTGGTTGTGGACATCATCCATATACCAACCCTCATTCAGGGCTGGGAGGTTTAACCCCAGCACTTCACCCTGACAGTCTGCCTCTGAAACAATTAAAATGCCACAGTGTTTATGGCACAGGCCAGTCCTGAAATACAGGCTGGGCAAGCCCAAACATGACTTCTTGGACTCAGTGTCCAAAATCAATCTTCTGGGACAAGCTGGCTCCTCACACCTCTTCAAGACTCTTGGTGTGCATTACTTTTTCCTGTTTCTTTTAAAATAAAGCCAGCTAGACCTTTCCCAGGGGTGCAGAGCAGGAGTCAAAGTGCTGAGCAAATATAAATGCCTGCCAAGGTGTGTGCTGATCTGGCAGGAATCTTGTCCAGGATTCCCACTTCTCTTCTGCTTTGGCAGAACTCATTTCAGTCTAAGTTAGGATTATTCAGTTATCCTGGCATTCACATGTTATAATGTCATCCCAAATTCTATAATGGCACCCCAAAGCTATAGTAAGACTTACGACTTCTCTGGGAGAAGACTTTGATCCAGGCCCAGAAAATTTAAAAAGAGAGTCCATGTTTGTCTCTTCAGTGACAAACTTCCCTAGCAGATTCAGCACGTAATAGTGTGAATCATTGCTCAGTGTACTCTGAGCTCATGTCATTGGTAGCCAACCACATGATTTCTTAATCTAATATAATGAAATCAATGGAATAATGGGAAATCCTTTCATTTTTGACAGCACAAACACCAGCTGATTTCATTGTGTTGGCAAGCAGAGCTATTAACTGTCAAAACAAACCAAAGCAAAATAAACAAACAAAAAAAGATAATTGCTACAAAATGGAAAAAGAGTTTTCTAATAATTTGTCCTAAGATTCAGGTTGAGTGAAGACGAAGGTTTAAAAGTTCTCTTTTTACTTGAAGTTTATGATGCCTTCCTCCCTCCTTTTCCCTTTCACACACAGAGACATACTCACATATGTTTCTACTCCTTAACTCATTCTTCCAAAGTATGAATATGATACAGAAAAACTGTAAATGTAAATCAAAAACCTATCAGAGGTGTTTGATGCTTTTTCTCTCAGATGAGGCACAACAGTGATCAGACACGTAAAAATGTCTTCTCTTCACCTAAATGACTTGCTTTCTCACCAAAGTGCTTAGCAGAGGAGTTTTTGTGGCTGTGGTAGGAACTTTTCTTTCTGTCCTTGAAAAACTGTGCTGAATATGTTATTTTCTGAAACAGAAGCATCGTCATGCAAAGGACATGCCTGTGGGAGCCAGCAGACTCTGGGTACAAAGTGCAGAGAAGTCCTCACTGAAACAGAGGAATAATTTTATCACATGGAGGAAAAGTGCTGCTGCTGTCATTCCCCACTAGCTGCAAGGAAGCGGAATGCCCCTCTGGCATGTTCTGTGCTGGGGATGACGCCACGTGCTGCACTGCTCTCCAAATCCAGGATGAACCAGTCTTCCCAAGCCTCAACTGTGGGAAACTGGAAAGACAATACCAAAGCTCGCTCCTTCTCAGACATGAGGAAAAAGACAGGAAAATCAAAGCAGTCAGCATTCTTCTGATTGTAGATCCTTCAAAAACATTTAAAAAAAATCTTTTAGCACTGCCAAAGAAACAATCCAAGAAGAAATGTGGGCTACTTTTAAAGCCTTCACACAAGTTATGTCAGTCTCCTTGGCATAATGGCAGAGGAGCCAAGCCCTTCAGCTTCTTTATTTCCCCTAGATTTCTTCATTCCTTATGATTTCAGCCTTCAAAGGCATCCCGGAGTCCAGTTTACATCAGCACAGGCACAGTTTGAGCTAAACCATCCCTAGGCAAGACCAGGCAATGTCTGTGAACCAGATAAGCGTAACTAGAATTGTGGTACCTCTTCTCCCCACAGACACTACAGCAAGGAGATCTTAGTTGACAGGGGAAGCTGGTGCAATAAGGAAGATTTGGATCAAAGGGAAAGGATCTGCTGCAGAATCGTATTTTGGTAACAGCTTTACCTGCAAGCAAGGGCATCCTTTTTGAGTGAGCCAAGAACAGGTTCTCTTGTTCTACAACAGAAGTCATCCTGTACTTGTTAACTTGTAAGAGGTGATGCTCAGGAGACAGATGAAGTTACTGGGCAGAGTGGTTGGCAGCTGACAGTGTGTAGTACAGAGCAGCAGGAGAGCAGGACGTGCCACTCTAGGGGCACATGTGGACACTGTGCAATGCACCTTGCTTGTGGGATTGCTAAAGAGCATCTGATCAGGATGACAGAGTCCAAGCTGTTCTGCCTGAGTGGCTGTTAGAAATAAGTGTCGTATGTCCTCTCACAGTGATTGCCTCACAAGCTGTTGTTGATAGTGAAATGTAAGCACACTGTGTCTGAGTTAGGTTTTGGAGGGCTAGCTGAGTGCTCTGGCACCAGCAGCCCAAAATACATTTGGTGTGCGTGCATAACTTACAGCGTGGCCGTTCCAGGGCTGTGTGTGTTGCTAAATAACTTTCCTATTGTTTCACTGGTTACATTGCTCTCAGTATTTGGCTTGAGTTTTGTTTTATGTCCCAGTCCCTTTAAAATCTGTCTAGTGGAAAATGCATAGCCCTTTCCTGAATTTAATTTAAAAGAGCCTTTTTTGTCCATACTTCTGTGAATCTCCCACCTCCACAGTGATTTTACATATCCTCTCTTACCTGTAGAAAAATACTTATTCTTAAAGCTTCAAAAAGAAAATCTTAAGCAGGGTCTGTAAAATCTTATAATTCTTTATACTAAGTACCCTATATACAGATCCTGTCTACAAGATCACTTCATACACAGGAGAAGGAGGTTGAAGAGTCCAGCTCACGACAGAGCCAGTGCTTTGTGCAGGCTGTGAACAGACCTGGGCACCTGGCATGGTGCATGCATGGCTGATGTGGCAGGAGGCGCACATCTGGGGGTGCTGCAGGACCCCAGATGTGCTCCCACAGCATTCCTATGGGATCCCAGGAATTACCTCCTCTCAGCCCCTCACAGTTGCAAGCTGCTTGCCACCTATGGGGAGTGTCCTGCCCCAGGGTGTTCACAGGCTGTGCTGAGGTCTGCCTTTGGCAGCAATGGTGAGACACTGCTCACCTCCCACTCCTGCCTGCTGCTGTTGGTGGCCGAGCTCAGGGGCAGCCAGAACCTCTGCCTCGGGCTGAGCCTGAAATTTTCAGATACAATTATCCTTGAGCCCCACTTGGAGGCTGTTATGCCCCCAGCTCCAGGATCACCTGCATAGTCACCTGCCCCAAAATGGACACCCATGCTGTTCATGTGGCTGTTCAGCTGTCATGGGAGCCAAAAGCCTGTATTTTTAGGACTTCCAGACCCTGTTCATTCTACCTGTCGATTTTCAGTGGAGGTAGAGAAACCTGGACTATCCAAGTGACTTAGGCAGATTTAAATTTGGATCCTGTGACTTGCAGTCTCCCAGTTCATCATCACTAAGACTGACAGGGAACTGGAGACTGGAAACCTGGAAGCTCCAGCATCCCCTCTCTGGAGTAGCTGGGAAAGAAGCTGGACATTTGGAGAGGTCAGGACCCTGCAACTGCAGGAGCTTCAGTTCTCTGGAAACTACTGGGCAGAGCACCAAGAATTGAGAATGTCATCCAGCACCCTGGCAAGAGAAGAAATGAACCCCTTAGCACCCCAAAGGCTGTCTCAGTGACTTGCTGAGATTCTTCAGCAGAGCCTTGCTGCAACTGAGCTGCCTGCACAACGCATATAGGGATGAGCCTCGAGAACTGAGAAGAAGATGGACTTCTTCTCCCAAGCATTAGGAAGTACAGTCCTGCAGCCATACTAAAGCAAAGCACAGGAGACACCTAAAAGACAAGGCTCGCAGACTGTGATGGGGAGCATTGCTGGCCCCTGATCTGGTGGGGCTTACCATGCACAGGCTCACCATGCTGCCAAGAGCACGGGGGTGCCTGGTGCTGAGACAAGGTACTCTGCATGGGACCCCATTCTGCAACCGCCTTGCTCTGCACTCTCACATGCTTTGCACATTCTGGAGCAGAATTCCTGGTGGAGGTCTGTAATGTAACACACCCTTTTCTCCTGACAAGGGAAGATACCCATCCATGTTTCATGCATTTTTTTACCCTCTTGGAGAGCTGTGCCAGGCCAGGGTTCCTTCTCTGTTGATCTACCTCCAGCTTCCATGGACTCAGAACCACTCAGCGTGGGAGCTGCTGATGCCACTGCAGTGGTGCCTTTTGCCTGAGGCTGGAGAAGTGGCTGAGGTTTCTGGGAGGCTTATGGTTGCAAGACTGAGGTCAAGATGTTTTGCTGACTTTCTCTATTTCTGTAGAGTCTGCTGTTCAAAAAGTCCAGATGCCAGGTCTTTCTTAGAAAGACAGCTCCAGCTGGGAGATGGTTATTCTGCTCAGTCCTGTTGGAACTGTAGGAAAAAAAGGGAATTTGCTTAGTGAAAGACTGAGGTTTGCTGACTGGTTGCAGAAAAGCCTCTAGATACAAACTTTCAGCAGAACTTGGAATTGGAGATGACTTTAAAAAAAAAAAAAATCTATTCTGCATCTGTTACAATGTGCTTGGGACCCTGTTTGGACCCAGAATGACATAATATGACATAAAACAAAAGTTCTGATTCAAATGAAGAACACACAAGGTAAAATGTTTCTTATTGCTTATTCTTACCGGTAGTACCTGGAAGTTTAGTCAGGAGCAGCCCAAATTTCTTACAGGATGGAGACAGATAACAGTGCCTAGGGTCTCCCATGTTGCACTGGATATAGAGTTCCTACTCTGATTCTTCTAGATGTCTCTTTTTCCCCAAGATAAATTTTAGTCAGCCCAGTATCATGCAGAACCAGCAAAGTTTGACCCCTATCCAACATACCACTGTTGACCTAGGCAGCAGTCCCCTGCCAATGGCTGACAGTCATGCAGGCATCCTATGCATCATGGAGTCTATCAGTCAAGTGTGAGCACAGACCTAATGAGGAGGTGACTTGTGGAGGAACTTGTTTTGGAACAGTTGGCATTTTGTTGTAAAGATTACCTATAGTTACAGAACTTCACTGACTCAAGCCTGTTGGTGGTCTACGTGAGAGGAGGGACTAAAGAGAGAGAGAAGGTCAGAGCACAAAAGCAAACTGCAGTCCCTGAGCCACAGTGGGGATGCTGGTACTTGACAAACCACGGGTTGGAAATATTAATGGTGAAGAGTTTGGATTGCCCTCCAGTGGCCAAATGGGATTTCAGATCCCAGCATAGATCAAAGACAATGCCAAGAGAAAAAATGTGAAGAAAAAATCAAATAAGTAGAAGTAGTTTGTTGTATATTTTGTATTCGTATTGTCATCATGGTAGCACATCTATTACAGATATTTAAACTTTGCCTTCCTCCTTTTTAACCTTGACTTCCATACCACTACTTTCCCACTTTCCAATGATCATGCAGTCATTCACATCTGTTACCAGCTGAGCACACTGCTGCTGTGACCTTCATTGGTGGACCAGGGTGGGACAACAGTGTATATAAGGTTGAGGTCAGCAGTTGGTGCTGTATGCAGAGAGACACACCAAACAGAATTACATACAGCAGGAAAAAAAAAAAAAATCCCCTTAAGAGTTCAAGGGAGATTACCAGTAACAACATTCATATAAGAATTCAGGAGAGAATACACCTGAGTCAAATTTGAGTGAAAGGCCCTTCCTCTTCTCATCTCTTGACCTTGCTGGCAATGGTTGGAGGAAACACAGAGACAAATACAGCAGTCCTATTCTGGTTATATGTCACCATTCATCCTTCCTCCCTCTGTAAAAATAAATGTGAGCCCCTGCAGGCCAACTTCAACGGGTACAAAAGAAAGACAAGTTTAGTCTGCCCAGACTTTGAGGGGTTTTTTTTGCTGGAAGAACACTTGTTCCACATTCATTTTGGCTGGAGCCTCAGCTTCTATCTTTTGGCTGCACATCTGGCCCCTGAGCATTTTTCTTGAACATTCTTCCTGAAAGGTATTCCAACACTGGGCCCTTGGCAAGAACAGTGCAGGACAGGGTGGGAAGACTTTGTGAAGGGAAATCAGCTGCTGGTGCATCCTGGGCTCATTCAAACTTCCCTGGCAAAACCTTTCCCGAAAATGCCTGCTCTATTGCTCTGCTGCTGCTGGTCTGACTCGGCTGAGTGACTACTGAGCAAGACAGAAAATTGTCAGTTGTAGCTCAGAGACTTGAGCAACAGCCAGAGAGAGACCTTCTCCTTGGAGGACAGAAAACTGTTTGATACATGGACAGCTTATGAATCTTTCTAAATGAAACCTTTGATGTCTAGGAGCTGATAGTAATCTAAGGCACTGGTTCAGCA
>NW_008612914.1:58072-64404 GCF_000691845.1 Merops nubicus
CAGAGACCACAAATCACAGAAATACAGGGCTGGAAGGGATCTCGGGACAACACCCTCCCCATCCCACGTACAGAGGCAAGATAATTATATCTTGGTCTCTCCTGCCAGATGTATGTCTGATCTCCTTAAAAATCTCCAGTCACCAGAGTAAGAAGACTTTCTAGGCATTCTTCTCCAGTCTTGGATTTTCCTAACAGTAAATGATGTTTCCTAATGCCTAACCTTTGCTATAAATTAGACCAGGTCTTCCCATATCCAGATGGACACAATTCATCATAGTCTTTCATAGTAATGTTTTCATTACTGGAAGTCTTTCATTATGTCCCATCTCAGGATGCTTTTGTTTTCTAGATTTAATATAACACAACAGTTCCTTGAACCTTTCCTGGTAAGTCATGTTTTCCAAACTCCTCATCACCCTTGTTGGTCTCTTCTGGCATTTCTCCAATTAGTCTTCATCTTCCATCAAGTACAGAGTCCCAAAGCAGACAAAGTACTCCAGTAAAGACCTCACCCACACTGAGCTAAGCTGAAAAATTACCTCCTGTGGATTACAGAACACATCTGTTATTAAACACCAGTACAAGACCAGCTGTGGGTTTTTTCCACTTTCTTTAATATGCTTATTATGTATTGACTTTTCTTTTGACAGAAATCTGTAGAGTTCATCTTCTATCCCTAGAAGACATGTGCATTCATGAGCAGCTCCCTCACCTAACCTTATGAGCATCTGTAAGAGCAGGACCCTAAATCTTGCCTCATCTTGCACAGGCAGAGTTTATAGCATGTATTTGTGGATCACTCAAGGGTGTGGATATGCAGATAGTGACAACAGCCTGAGAAAATAGGCATCAAAGCTTTGAAAATCTAGTTCCTGGTTTTGACTTACTAGGAGTTTTCATGTCCTAGTCATACTTCGTGTAGTAGACATTCAATATACAGAGAGTAGAGATGCTGAATGTTGTGAATGGAGACTGCCTGAGATTAATTCTGTAAAAAGTAGCTATCACTTAATCAGTGAATATTTGCTTATTCCTGCTTTATGAAAAAAAATATTTGTCTGTCGAGAGGTTCAATAAAATTTGTTCTGTAACTGCTGCCATTTCAGATTGCTTCAAAATAAGATTTCTGTAAATCTTAGGGGAGTGCAGAGAGTACACCCAAAAATATTTGGGTATTTTTTTCCCCATAAAATACATTTTGCTACCCAGCAAAAATCATCTACAAAAGACACAAAAGTTTGTAAGAACTATGGAAACCACATAGGAAAAAATGAATCCTTTGTTATTATATTCACATCACTTGTCCACAGAGAGCAAAAGTTAAGCATAGAAAACCTGGAAAGATAAGAGGAGTGAATGCATCTAGACTCTTCAGCTAGACTAAGGAGAAGTTTCGTAAATCTGGCCAATCTGGCCACTATTCTGGTGACCCTGAATATTTAGACATATGACTCATATATAAAAGGATACTTGATCCGTCAAGAAACAAAAGATTAATCATCTGCTTCTCTTTACTCTCTCCTCAGCAAAAAGGAATAAAAGCCTTGCAGTGATTTTTAGCCATCACATTCTATTAATCTACAGTAAAGCCCCAGACCTGGGCCAGGAGGAACGGATAGCTTCTAGTAGCAGGTAGTAAAAGGGGTCCCTGGGCATTGAAAGAGAGGTACGGGATTCCCTTTGCTGCTTCACCGTTTTAGCAAGTACTGGTAGCCTCTGAGAAACCAGGATTTCATAAACACAGCACTGGGAGAGAATAGGGGGAGAGCAGACCTCAAGCAGAGAAGGTCCCATAGGAATAATCATGCCAAGTGAAAAAAAAGCTTGGCTTTAAGCTGTTTTTAAACTGTTCTCTTCAAAGGCCTCAAGAAAGAGGATATTTGGGCTCTAAACAATAAGCATGTAGTTGGCTCAGAAGCACCAAGCCACAGGACTACTGAATTTGACAGTTGCAAATTATCAGAAGACTGGAAGAGGCTCTCCAGTTTAACAGCATTACTTAAATATCTCTGTGGGATCACACAGGTGGCAGGTTTGACCTGGACTGTGCTCCACTCTGCATCCACTGTATGGCTAATGTGATAACTGCCTTGGCATCAAGAAATGTCAAATACAGTTCTTGTCTTCAGCTAAGGGTCTCACCTCTTATTCCAGCCTCTCACTGCTGTGAAGCTGGGCAGGATTTCACACAGCTGAGGCATACAGATTTATCATTTCTCATCTACCTACTGTCACAGGACAGTTTGTTGCCCCACACACTAGGAGTCCCATTTTCTGTTATCCAGGTTGTGTTACACCAGATGAGCCCTTGCTTGCTGAGATGAGCTGCAAATAAAAGTAAGCAGCTGGACTGAATCCTCACTTCCAAGTAATGCAATGGAAAACACATCTTAGATAGATCCTACAAAAGGACAGTTAAAAACAGAGGGTTTTTTTTTCTTTTTTAACAAATTCTGGGCTTAGCTTCTTTGCAGAGGTATTTCTTTGCTCATAATCAACCTTGGCAAGCACCTTACCAAACTCATCTCATTACGTTCACTCTCGAGATCAAACACCGGTGTCCTTGTTCTCATGCAGAGTGTGGATTTGATCTGAAGGTCCATGTGATACCTAAGCAAACACCTCACATCTGTTGCAGGGAAGATTTGTTTCTTGTAGCTGGATTAATCTTCCTCACCTGCCACTTGCAAGCTGGAAAGTTCAGAACCTTAAATCATGGAGGAGATACAATTATTTGGGAGTTTCTCTGAGAGCAGAGCCATGGTGGAGTGGTTCAGCATTGTACCTCTCCCCAAGTCACTACCGATCAAATCGTGGACTTTTGGAAAAATGCAAAGAAAACCATTGTATCGTGATACTGTCCATCAGCTCTACCCATTATTGTAACAGAAATTTGTACCTACCTACCAGCACCATTCATTTGTTCAAGATGAAGTACTGAAAAATCTCTTGAAAATGGAGACACACGGCACACCGCTAAAAGAAAAAGCTAGCACATGTGTCACATCAATTGTTTCTGCTAGAAAAAGAGTAGATGCAGTATCTCTGGAAAAAAAAGAGGAATGAGGCACGTGTGTTCTGATTTAAAACATAGCAAAATCAAAGGCTTTCAGGACTATGGCAGGCTTTAGATGAAGTCCTCACACTGCTCCACACACAGCAGGGGGATAGCTGGAGTCCCTGCTGTGCACTGCCATTTACTGTGCCTTTGTCATTCGGTCACTCACAGCTGCCTTCCCTCTAGCTATGGAAAACTTTGACCCCATCAGTCTAAAGAACACATCATGGTGTTTCACCACATCTTGGATATAATGCACTCCTGCATTTATTATCATGACTTAGATTAAAGGCATTTAATTCCCTTGGAGCTAGTGGGAGTTTGGCCTTGGTTTCTGTTAAAAAGGGATGAAACATCAGTGTTTCCTCACTTTTTTTTTTTTTTCTCCTGAAGACACAAAGCCATTTGCTTGTGAGGGTGTTTTTTTTTTGTACTTTTAGTTTGTTTGGGGAGTTTGTTTATTTCCAGGGGAATACAAAGCAAGAGAGTAATAATTATTTACCAGACCATTCTCACAAGTGTTGTCACATTTGTAGTCACACTAAACAACCTGCCTGTACACCACAGGACAGTGATACTAAAATATGCTATAATGACTTTGTTGCTGTTAATACTTTCATGGTATTCATGATAACAAGGTTAATCTGCAAACGGTTAAGACCACCTTTTGCAGCTCAGCTTTC
The DNA here is from genome assembly GCF_000691845.1 of Merops nubicus. Classification (NCBI taxonomy): domain Eukaryota; kingdom Metazoa; phylum Chordata; class Aves; order Coraciiformes; family Meropidae; genus Merops; species Merops nubicus. The sequence continues at coordinate 61,816 of NW_008612914.1, forward strand.
TTGGACTTTGCAACTTCTATTCTCATAATGTCCCCTCTTCTACCCCATCTCCCTTTTCCCCAAGGTAGAACAGTGCTCAGTGTGCGGCTGCCCAATGATGCTGCTGCACATGTGGTCCCAGGAAGCTGAAGAGGAAAGGGAATTTACTAGGTTAAGGAGTTGAAGCTTAAGGAGATTAATGAAGCATAAGCCTCTCTGCCCCCAGCATCCTCCACACAGTGTTCTATGTCCATCATGAGATCTGATCTGGGAATTGGATGTCAATGGAGAGACACTGGCCTGGCCTGCCTCTACCAGTCTTCTGAGTGCCACTGATCCCTTATCCAAATAGTTCAAGAATGTTATGGTACCTGGTGATAATGTGATGCCTTTGTCAAGCATCAGTACTGTGAAAGATTCAAACCATACCCACCAGAACATAAATGTGAACATTGGGAGTCTAGGGACAGTTAAAAACAATTTGTTGTCATGACCACACGTGGGCTCAGGTGGCTGTCCTCTGGAAGCTGAGCTGCTTTCCTTGCAGGAAAGACTTGACACAAACTCTTCCTAGACATGCAGTGGTCCAGCAGTGGGACTTCTCTGAGCTTCTCCAATCTTTCACCTAGGGAGGATGGAGATTAGTGATCACTAATAACAGACTAATTGGACTCTGGTATCACTTCATTATGCTGAGCATCTTTAAAAAGCCAGTAGTGCTGTGACCAGCCAGTTCAGACACTGAATTTCCAGCAGGCAGCAAAGTTCTGAGGTCATTTCCAAGTTTGACCTTCTCACCCCAGCAAGAAAGACTTTATTTATTCTACGCAACCTAGCTTTCTGTTTCATATGACTTACGAAGGACATATCCTCTGTGTGCATATTTGAAAGGGTGTGTTCACCATAGATGCTGTTTATTGACATTTCTGCATTCCTGTCAGCTTTTTATCTCCTCTTTGCAATTAATTTGACAGTCAGGAAAGTCAAAGAGTACTTCAACTAATGGGCCTACTACAAACAGTAAGGCAAAGATTTTCAAAGCAAAAAGACACATGTCAAATTACTATTTTCAAACCATGTTCTCCCACTACATTTTGTTGCAACATAAAGATGTCAAAACATCTTTCTGTTATATGTAGTTATTCTATTCCAATGCAGGTTTTTTATGATGATAGCAGAAAACTAATTTTCTTAAAGTCCATATACATCAGGAAATATTGTGTTTTTAACTGGAGGTGAAAAAAGTTAATGCTTTCCTTCCACACTTTCAGATAGTTCAGCCTAGCTACTGTCCCTGAGTAATTAGTATGTTCATGGTTCTTTCTATTTCTACTCAAGAGCTGCCATTAATTAATCATGACCTTGTCATGAGGACAGTGTTTGCAATGTGAAACCCATCTTTCCAATGAAGGTTGCTTCAGCTCACTCCAGAACACCTCAGACATCAGGCAGTTCCCTCCTTCAATTCAAGAGGCTGAATCCTGTCCCACCACCCTGCAAGAGCCTCTCAGTTCTCTCTTGAACTCAGTCCTTAGCTGAAAAGCATGACCCCAGAAACCAGAACAGACCAGGTGGAATAACAAGGTCAGAAGCAAGTATAACTCTACTAAAACAGAGGTTAAGATGTTTGAAGTTTTTACTTGCTTTTAAAGTTTTGATGTGCAGGAAAGCAGTATAATGGCATCTTGTGTTCCTGGCTATTGCTGTGTACAGTCTGGTTTATGTTACTGCTCGAAGTAGGAACCATATAAATGACACTCTCTCACTGAAGTGCTTGTGTCAGTGCATTGTCTGCATCACACCCTAGTTTGCTTAGTTTGCTTTTAGAGGGCTGGAAGTTAATTTTGGCACTGATGTTGCTATACTTCACAAGGCTACAGCTTAAAGATGTACAGATAAATTGCAAGAAGATTTAACAGACAAAAAAAAAAAAAAAAAACCAAACATTAAAAACAGTCCTCAAAACAGAAAAGCAAATACTGAATCTGATCTCTCAGATAAGCTCCCTTAATACAACTCTGAGATGTTTTAAGTTTTCACTTCAGATATTTAGACACATGCCCCTCAATGGAGATCCTATAGCTTCTTTAATCTTGTAACAAGGCTGTAAAAGTTCTCATCCAAATTCCAGAAAAGTCAGTGGAAAACCCCTCGCTAACTTTACAAACACCCTTGGTAAGCATCTAGATACATTAGGGGACTGCTTTATTTAGTTCAGCTATGGTCCACTTGATGAGACACAGAGCTACAAAATGATGCCCACAGTGACTGTTCTGAGTCTAGTCCTTTGGCATGGCCTCTTCCACCATCACACCAGTGTGCAAGGAGGCCAGCCTTGCACAGCCTTTGCACACCAGCACAGCCTTTGCAAGGAAGAGGCTCTTCTACAAAGGAACAGCCTTTCACAACCTTCTTGAAAGGAATGGGTCAGCACAGAAAGCTGCGGCCCAGAAGATTCAAGTTTGGGTGAATCAAGCAGCACTATTGTGGGGCAAAGAAGTGGCTCTGCAACGATTTTTGTTAAACCCAAATGGTCATCTGAAAGAACAGGCAAGTTTATGAGGGAGAGTGGGAAAGTGATCTGTGAAAGGCTTTGGGACATGCAAAGGG
>NW_008612914.1:64435-67075 GCF_000691845.1 Merops nubicus
ACTAGGAAGGGAACAGGAAACTGGGACAAAATGCATCAGGAACGTGCCTGAATAACGTGATTTTTTTTTATAAGATGGATGTCTTTCAGATAGAGGAATGCAAGTCAGTCAAATCTCTTTGGATATCTGTATGGTATCACATGGGAATTATTAACTAAAACCGTGAAAATGTGGATCAACACAGAAATGGCTGGGGGATGAGGACATTCCTGGGACAAAGGATTCTCCTGCAAAGAAATCTAATGAACAGGGCAGTTTTCTCAGGACTGAGAAGAATCATCAATTCAGCATAATCACTGGCAAAGAAGACTGAAACAAAAGGTAGTATTTATTGATGTAATAAAGGTGGGGGCTTTATCAGCGTAGAGAAGACTCATGATGCCATACAGGTCAAACCCAGTGACCTAGTGGGACAGGCTAATGAAACAAAACAAAGTTTAATAATTTACAGAAGTCAAACTCATGCACATGGGGTCAAGTTACCCAAGTTTGTGCAATAGTCAGGGGTCTTGTGACCCTGAGCTCTGACCCGGTTCTCACTGTTCAGCTTCCAAAGCCAAACTGGGCACGAGAGGGGAAAAGGCAGGCACAAGACAGTGCAGGAGAGGGATTTCCAAAAACGACAGACAAGAGTAGTGCCCACTGGATATGGATAGCCCTGCAGACAACTCACAGGGTTGCTCTATACAGCTTTCCTGGGACATGTTTGTGTTGAAGAAATAGATTAAGTGAATGCAAAGCAGGTGCTGACCATGGGATCACTGAGGAGGCCATTTTACAATACCAGAGTAGTTAAGTATGGCTTTTCAACCAAAGGAAAGCCAAGGCTGAGAGTAGGCATGACTTTCCTTTGTAATTGCAGTAGTAGAGTAAAAAGCAGAGAGGGGAAAAAAGCAGCTTTAGACAAGTACAAAGCTCATATGAGTATAAACTAGCCATAACTACCCACAGTCTGGAAATCATGAGTCCATTCCTCACTACTGGGGGAGCCCTGTGCTGAAGCAGTCTCCAAATAGGTGCAGTGAGAGCAAGAAGTCTCCCCACTTCCTGGATGGACCTGGGCAAGGGCTTGGGCTTAGTTACAGAATGGTTGTAAACAAGAGGACTGACCTTCGTGACCCAGGAAATTTTTTCCAGGCCCACTTGAGCTGCAGAGGAAGTGCCAAGAAGTCAACAGAAGTTAGAAAGATATGGATGACACATGCTTATTGAAGGGAAAATGGAAGAAGAAAAGACCATTAAAATACAGGGAGGAAGCCCTCAGGGACTGCAGTTGTCTATAAGCAGTAGTATTTGCTTGTGAGAGTTCTATGCACATAAAAATTCAGATGTGATTAAAGCTCACACTCTTCATCCCTCAATTTCAAGATTCCTACTGACTCAAAATATCTAATTAGTCAATTAAAAATACTATTTCTTTCCTCTTCTGTTAAGGACATGGGAACAGAAGTGACCCTACTGTACCAGTTTGCCTCATGGCAAGTGTGCATCCTTGCTGTGCAGTGCAGTGCTTGCGTGGTGGTACCAGCTCCTGGCATCACTTTCCTCCTGTAGGTAGCAAGCATCCCTCAGCATGGTCATCTGCAGTTCATTATCTCTGCAAAGAGGAAACGGAGCATTATGCTGTGTTGAATTATGTCCCTAAGCATCTTGTGTCAAGGAACAGAAAGGGAATACAAATTGACTGCAAAGGAAATAAATCCCAGAGAAAGAACCCAAGCAACAATACTGAATTTATTAAATTTGACTTTTTTTTTTTTTAAACTTCAAAGATCTCCAGGAAAATGTAATGGGCCAGACTGCATTTGTTCCACTTGGACAACAAGCTTCCTGAAAAATCTATGAAACAGTATGGAATGCAGCCTTGGCTTCATAGGCAAAAATCATCACTAGTTGATGATAAAGAAATCACTAAACTGTCTGTGGCCAGTGCTTTAGTGTTTTGCTTAAAGTCCACTTTGTCAAGAGAAAGGACAGGAGCAGAGCTGCCTGACATATTACTCATTGCTGTTAAGAGGATGGGGATCAATATTTGCAAATCTACAGTGTGTTGAAAGGAGATATTTAGTGAACCAATATAAAAGGTTTCCTGCCAAAGACTATAATTTTTTTTTCAGGATATTTGTATTATCTAATGGTCATAGTCTAGGTCCGAATCTGAAAATAGTCATTCATTCAATGAGTTTAGTAGGTTTATTAGGAGCTGATCAGTTTGTGGACCTGGTCTGATCATGAACAAGTTTTAAACCCAAACTCAGCGTAATTGTGTAATTTTCTCAGTCAGATTGAACTGTGAGGTAACAATTGGCTATGGTGGCAAACCTGCACAGAGAAATGCATATTGAAGTGAAGTCTGAATAGCACTTAGCTCTTCCATGTTACCAAGCCTTGCTTTGGCAAGATTTTCCTCTGGATAAAAGATCAGGTTTCCATATGCTACCCCTGCCCTGCTGGCTCCTGTGATGCCACAGACACGGTGCTCATAGGGGCTGGAAGGACACACAGCGACCTACAGATGTGTGATGGCTCTATTGATGTTTGACATAATGAAATGGCTTCAACAGGGAGATGGCTGTAGTGGGGGATGAGGGAAGACTGCAGCTGCTCCATGTTTCCTTCTCACGAGGAGACCCCCACTCT
>NW_008612914.1:67106-75415 GCF_000691845.1 Merops nubicus
TGAGTAGGGAGTTGCTGCCCATGGTAGGTGGTGCGTAGGCATCAGTGATGGGGAGGCAGCTGCGTGGTGCTGGGCTCCAGGCTGCCACCTCACACAACAGGCAGACACTGCCCTCATTATTGACAGCTTTGTGCTGAGAGGGGAGCAGGATTTTACCTATGTTCTGGTGAGAAACAACGTGCCAGCCTTGCCATGACAGACTATATAATAAACTGTAATTACATGACTGTGATTCATCACATGACACACTCCCTATGCCAAACACCTTGGCAGTAGTGCCAGCTATCCAAAAGTGAAGACTTCACAGTTATGAGATCAAACAAAATATGAGTGTGATGTATCATCCAAAATAGTGAAGCTTTAAATTTCTTTTCTTTTTGTGGTCTCAGGAAGCAATAGGACTGGCTGGCTGTCCATGGAGGATAGTTGTTATTGTTTGTTTTTTGAAGTCCTATGGATCACTATTTAATGTATACTTTGGCTTAACAACGAAAAAAAAACTGTACTTGTAACTTTTCCTTTTCAGAATGGTTTTTGATTTTGTCATTTTCGCCATCTTTTCATCTTTTGGCAAGAGAAAACAGAATTTGTGAGGAGGATGGAAAGAAATGGCAAAAAATATGAAAAACATCTTGTCTGCTGAAATTCAAAAGACAAACCAAGGTGGCATTTTTCATCTGTCTGTTTCTTTGGAAGAACTGGACATTGAGATTTCAAGAAAGGGAGCAGTTTCCACAGAGAAAAAGAGACAGAGTTTTTTCGTTTTGAAAAATTGTAATTGGCTTCGTCAAGTGTTTCTCAAAGTGGTAACCAGAGAAACATAGAAACACATGCTTTCTAGTTCATATTTACAACGACTTCTTTCTAAAACTCATGCACCACTGTAAGACTGTCTAATGCATTAGTGCCTGGGGACAGGATGGAATGAGTGTTGGTGTGTACCTTGATCCCAGGAGGAAAATATCCACTTCAATATTTTTCACATTTACTCAAAAATACCTAAACCTGCTTTGATTCTCTGCGCTCCATGCACGCCAAGAAGGGAGCCAAGATTTCAAGAATATTCTTTTCTTCTTTCCAAATAGCATATTTCCCCACTCACAAGAAAAAAAAAAAATCCCGTCAGTCTGACAGACTTCCAGGAAGCAGTGGGATTAATTTATAGTTGCCAGGGTCAAAGCTCTTCTCCTTTGGGCACTGGCAAGAAGGGGGGCTATTTTACCTCCCTATTAACATAACTAATAAATATTGGAGACTGTTTAACAACCTCTTATCGGCAGCATGAAACTCACCTTCCTAAAAACAGATTCACCAAGATGCGGTGCAATCATTTAGCTCTGTTTCAGTGCCTGTTAATAGGGGAAATTATGACTTGACTTCATGTTACACAGACATATTTTTTTCCATGTCCTCTAAAAGTTTCAGGTTTTTTTTAAAGGTACACGATTATTCAGTGTTAACGATCTACCTTTCTCCTTTCTACTCAATAAGCCTTTCACCTGTTATTTTCTCATAAAAAGTTTATATGCTTTGAGTGCACTAAAATATATTGCATTTTCCCCATTCTGTTTCACCAATAAGCTCTTAGTTGCAAAACTGGTTTGGTTTGGGGGAAAGGAGGCAGAAGTCAAATGCAAGAAAAAATTACACAGACAAGTTGTTACACTAAAGTGAAGTCAAATGTCACAACTGCTATCTCAAAATTTACCCGCCTGAAGGGATGATCCAGCAGCCACTGCCTTCTCTAGAGGGCTTAATCTAGAGGTAGTTCATACGCAAAGGACAGTGCCCTGTCAGCCCAAACATGATAAACAGTTTCCACTATATTACAATTGCTCAGTAGAAAACTGGGCCCATCTAAACACGAGACCAAAGCAGGGGCAGAAAGAAAAGAGCTTGGTGGCCTCCGGTACCTGACTGCAGCCACAGACAGGGAGAGCGGGACTGGTTTTGAATGCTCCCTGCCAAAGTGAGTTTGGTCTTGTAGGTCATGGCTGGGCAAAGACGGGAACAAGAGGGTTCGGCTTCTGCCCGAGGGCAAACCAGTACCTCCCAAGACACCTTGGTAGCTGCTTGCTGTTTTACAGCTGCCCATGGTGAAATTCCACCTCTCTTTTTACTGAAGTTTTTAAAGTCGTTCAAGCTGCTTGGAGAGGCACCTCGCTTTCCAGGCAAATTACTAAAATAGTTTCTTCACATTACTTTTTCCCTTCGCCCTGAAGCCAGTAGGTGACATCTAGGAAAACACACAAAACAAAGGGCAACTTGTCATTTCAAAAAAAACTTTTAACTCTACCTTTCTGTGTGGGCACTGCAGCCCCTCTGACAGGCTGCCTGTCCTTCCATACTGCAGAGTGGGGAAGCTCTGACGGAGCAGGGCTCCCATCCTGGCAGTGCAGCACTTCCCACCACAGAAAACTTGGTACATCTTGCACCAAAGGCAAGGGCAGGATGCTGCACTCAATATGTTGGCACAGCATTCTGCTGAGAGTTGAAGTTAGTCCTGCCCATACCTTATAGTCACAGGAGATCCTTCTCCACCTCATAGGGAACGTGGACATCAGTTGCAGGAGAAGCACGTCGCAGTCTTTGTCACAGACCCCAGACCTCTGCATGCTGGCTTAGGGCTCCATCACCAGTGCCTGTCAGAGAGACTTCATGTATCACAGCTTCGTGTCTGTCTGCTTCACTGCACGGCCTTGAAATGTGGATCTGCATGCTCAGATGCACAGCAGTGAAAGGAAGCGGATTTAAAGATGAGAAAGTGTGAGACACAGGAGCAGGCAGGAGATAGTGCCTGCCTGCGTTTTGCAGGTGTACCTGCAGTCTCACCAGTAATGTGCTTTCTTTTTCCCTGTCCACTCTCTGCACACTGTTAAATCAGCTCTTATCTTCTCATCCTGTCTCATCTTTTCTCCCCCCAAGTTTTACCAGACTGGGACTGTCAAGAAGAGGATTCCTCACTACTCCATCATCATCACCTTCTATGAACTCAAGTAGATCACTACGTGTGAAATGGGGACATAGTAGCAGTGTAAAAAAAAAGAAAAAAAAAAAAAAACCCACAAGTGCTTAGGGTCTGCAGCAGTGAGTGCCATACTTGCACTGGAGATCTTTATTTAGAGATGAGAGGTGCTGCAGAGGTGTGGGATTGTTTTATTAGCTGAAGAAAATTTAGTGTATGTGACATAGAGACACTGAATTTCCCCTCTCCAGTGGTACTTGTGTGCCCTGAGCAGACATGATGCCACCAGCCCAAGAAGGCAGTGCCACTCTGCACTGTCAGTTCCTGCTCTTCCAGGGCTCATATCTAAGGAAATACACAGCATGAACAACATGATCTGGTCCCTGCATTCCCCATAGCTGACTGCGTAGGTGAATCTAAGCAGCCCAGGGATTTAGGTGTCAAACTGAGAAACACAGCAGGCATGCACAAGAGCTGTGTGAACCTGCAGGTCTTTGCACAGCGGGGAGGAGGCAAGCAGGGAACCCACTTCTCTCATGTTTCACTCTGTCAGTCTAAGCAATTTGCTCCTTGGGAAAGGGGTGCATGTCCAGGAGCAGACCAGGATCCCAGATTTTGCTGTGTTTTGGTCCCTCAGGGGGGTGGGATACAAACTTGGGCAGGGTGCTGCACTCACGTGGCTGGTCAACTTCCAAACCAGAGCTGGTGCTCACCCTTCTGGCTGGGAGCAGGAGGTGGGGAGCGTGGGTTCAGTTGCACTGCCCTGTGGGACCACATCCCCTGCCTGCCAGATTTTGGAGATGTGCTTAATAGAGTCCCAGGCTCCAAGACTGCAGGAAGAGTATGGATGAGACAGGACCTGCCTGAGCCACGTGACCCTCATAATTTTTGGCACATACTGAGATACAAAGAAACCCCATGCTATACCTAGGAACTCATAAAAAATAAATCAACAGTTTCACTGAAAGTGTATTATAAACTTTACACAAAAGATTAACAGGAAAATTATTTAAATGTTTCAGGGTCTTGTTTGCTTTGGCCTGTCTGAGTGATGATGGAAAGGGAGGATAAGGAACATCTAACACTATTTTACTACAGACTCAAAAAATGTTAAAGTAATATCCACATCTAGGCATTTCAAAACAATGCATAGTATTCTGTGATAAGAACTGAAAGTACTAACTAAATCACATTTTCTTTAGATACCACTGGTATTGTAGATCAGCTCTAAGTCAAATTCATGACAGCAAATGATTTAATGAGTGACATTACACTGGTTGTGTAATGACACACAGAATGACTGCTACTGATAGTTGTCCAACAGAGCCTGAGGCATTCCAGCATGTGGAAGGATGCTTGTGTGTCCTCCTCAGTCCTTCACAGCCAGACAGGGAGCTTGCTTTTGGACAGAGCTGTGGGAGGGAGAGTCAGTGTGATCAACAGGAGGCAGAAGGAGGTGCAGGTGTCTCTGTGGTGCTCAGAGGAGATGAGGAGCAGCTGTCAAGTGGAAGAAAAAAACATATCTTTGCCATACATATGGAGGGTTTTCTCCCAAAGGATGTGGCATAATCAAAATAAGCAAGCTAGACTCGAAAAAGCATAGTGATTTTTACAGAATCTTCAGTCTCTTCAGCGGGGGATGGCAAGCTGGTGGAGGAGAATCAGGTCAGATATCTGACTGGTGAGAAGGAGCGTCCAGTAGGTGCAGGGGTGAGAGGGTGGGCAGGAGCAGAAGCAGAGAGGGTGAGCAAGGCAAGAAGTATGGGCAGGCACATCAGAGATTCAAGGAGTAGGAGGTAAACAGCAGGGGACTATTTTTCTTTGAACCATCATGTCCTTTTTCTGTTGCTTGTCTACTCCTCCAGGCTCCTGATGAGGAAGCTTTAAGCAGCGGAGAACAGAGACAGAAAATCCAGAGGATCTACATGAGAGACCTCCATGGCAGACCAAAGACATATATTCCTGGGAAGAGATCTCTTGAGGCTGCTGCCAAACAATACCATGTCTCCAGTATAAAACACTCTTACCTGTGTTCTAGGAAACTTTTGAAGACAGGTACATGAAACAAGATCACTGCTTTCATCTGCTGATAAATCAACAGCAACAAAAAATGGCACAATGATTAATTTGTCTAGCTCGGTTTCTTTTTTATGTGGTCTTGCACAATGCCAGCTGCACAGATGTTGAGGCAAACCCAAACTAAAAATGTTTTCCCCTGTGTGATGCAAGGAAGACCATAGATTCAGATTCAAACCTCAGGTCTCCCTTTAGGCTTTGTTTCTGAACTGGATTCCCCAAAACTCTGGGGGACTATGTAACCTGCAGTCACAACTCCTGTGGTAAGGGAGTAGAAAATATGGAAGACCTCAACAAGAGTTTCTAAATTATCATCCCTTTCTAGACCCTCTAGACCTTACCCTAAGCCTGACCCAGTTCTGAAGATTCCCATCACAGGGCAGAATACACCAGGGAGGTGCAGCATTTGCTCTCTCTGAACATCTCCTTAGCAAAAGATTAGTTTTGCTAGAAGCCAAAACTTGCCCATTTTTATATAATGGCTTGTCTGAGTACCTTGCATCCCATCCTCTATCAGCAAGCTGCTATCCAGGTATGAAAAACATTCTCTCTCTTTAGCTCTGATGCACCTCTATAACAATTCTAAAAAGTGGAGATGGTCATGCTGCTGAGCAAAGGAAAATCATCCCTACCAATAGGGAAACTGTCCAAAGAAAAATTAATTTCCTGAGCTGGCATGTCTCGCCCAATTAATCTTGCTGCAGTCTGGCCCAAGTCAGACTGCATTTGCTCTTTGTTTATTTTCAGCCAGAACTACACGTGTTGGAGCAAATTTGCTTGCTTGGATGTCATAACAACTTCTCACAAAATGAGATTGTAGAGAAAACTGAGTTGAAAGTATATCTCTGGGCTGCCTCATAGCCTGTTTGTACCTTCTTTGGCATAAAGGATAGCATACAACCATGTGAAGAAGTAGTTTTTTTACATAATTTCTAAATGTTGCTTAAAGAGCTAACCTATCCAATGCTTTTTTCACACCTTCTTGGCTGACATACAAAGCTTGGAGCCGGGATTTCTGGTTAGCCAGAAAGCCAGAAATAGTGCTCAGAGTTGCTCCAAATGAAACTCTTCCTGCAGTATTTTAAAGCCATCTGTGCAGCTTCTGAACGATTAGGCTCCCTCATTCTGGAGGGCAGGCTATGGCACAGTATGATGGTAGCCCAATGCTTTTTATTTGCTCTCTGTGACTTCAGCTGAAAATACTGCAGCTTTACACGTCCTGTGGCGTGCCCACAACTGGCTGTGCCAGCAAGAGTTAACAGCCTGTAAAGCAGCTCTACCTCACAAAAATCACAGACCTGTTGCTGTGGCATCCTGTATTTTCAGATCCCCAGAAGGGAATAAATGGAACCATCACATTAAATAAGGAGTGCCTCGACTTTTCCGAGAGCCTGATCCATAACTCCCGTCAAGTCGTTACGCTGAGTTATTGCAGGCTAAGCCAGTGGCTCTGCTGCACACATACCAATTTCCTTCACCATCTCCATTGTAACACCCTCTTGCAGCTTAATCAGTTTACCTGTCTTTAAGTCCTTTGACCAAGATCTACATGATTTGAAGATGGTGGATTTCATCTGAAATCAGAGGGTGTCTCTGTTTCAGGGCTGAGGAGGAGATGCAGCTGCTGCTCCTGGGTGCTAATGGCTGTGAGGAGGCTTCAGGTCGCAGCAGCAGGATGTATTTTTAGGGGTCCCTCAGGACAGGGAGCGACTGGCATGCAAAGAGTAGTAATAAACTCCATGGTTTGAATGCAAAAGCAGGGAAACAGTCGGAAGAAGAGACGGTGAAAAAGAGCTGAGGAGTAACTGGGAATGTGGGACTGACTACTTGAATCAGGAGACAGATCTGGGAAAAGAGAGAGGAGGGAGGGGGACAGGTGTATAGTGTAAGTCAGTGCAGTTGTGGGGCATGTTGGGAGGTCAGGTGGGAGCAGATAACCTGATAGATAGAAAAACAAACTTGGACTGAGAGCTGAGGAGAAGACTGAGATGTGAAAGAGAGAAAAAGGTCTGGAGCTGACAGCAAGACAACCTTCCACAGCAAGACCACCCTCTCCATAAGCACAGCAAGGACTGTACTCAGTATAGTGCAGGTACATCTTGTACTGCCTTTCCTTCTGCACCTGTGAAGAAAGAGATGGCCTAGGGACTGCAAGTGCAGCATCACAGGTAGGTCTCCAGAGCCTGGCAGAGAGGACAAGGAGCACACAGGCAGCAAGGCTAAGCTGGCAACCAGACCCTTTCTTGTTTCAAAAACCTCATGATAGGTCTGCAAGCTCAGAAGAGCCTTTCAGCACCACCGGACCACTCCTCTAGAAGGTGTTGCTGCTCATCCTGGTAACAAAACAAGATGCCTGCCTGGTGCCTGGCAGGACGCTCCAGTGATGACCAGCCAGGAGTGCTGGTCAGCTGTCTGTGGCTCTGCATTGTGCCATGCACGCTGCCTGCAGCCTGTCCTCTGCTGGTAAAGCCACCAGTCCCATTGCTGTGAGCTGTGCCATCCCTCATCTTTGGGTGGAATGGTCATGGGATACCCTGTACCATCATGGAGTGTTTCCAAGGCTGAAGGAGCACTCACCTAGAGCAGCCTTATGGCCTCTCCAAGCCACTGGAAGGACTTCGGCCATCCCCCATACCATTTTCCAAGCAGACCTCACATATCTCATGGTGCCACCTGAGAGCACTCATAGAGTGAGGAGTGTACACAAATAAGCCAGCATGGATGTTGTGCAGATGAGCAACCCAGGTGAGCAGGCAATGGCACCAAGATGATCATTGCCAATCCACGTGACCACAACTTCCCAGGGACTCCAGCCTGATTTTTTCTTCCCACTAACAGCTGGGTTCAGGCCAAGCACATGCCAGTGACCAGCTCCCTCCACCGAGGTGGAAGAAGGGATAGACTTCTCTGCAGCTTGCCACTGCCCGCAGAACAACCAGCAGCTCTGTGGGGTGTCTCTCCTCATTGGCACCCAGGTGATTCTTATGTGGATCAGCATTTTAGGACACTCTCTTTGGAAACCTGAAGGCAGCCCCAGCTACAAAGGCAAAGTGTCTAACTTTTCCCCTTGCTTAGAGCAACCCAGTTTGGCAGCACATGGTGTGGGTTTTCCACCCACCAAGACAGAGACATGTTACCAGAAAGCCAGCATAAGCAGACCCTCAGGCACACCTACCCCCAGCCCCACAGAGTGCTGCTTCTTTAGCAGTCTCTAAAAGCTCTTTCCAGGAGAGCAACGGCTTTGCAGCAGCCGGCGCCATCTCCCTGC